>NW_028185506.1:214111-244301 GCF_003343005.1 Rhea americana | reverse complement strand
TTTTTTTTTTTATCCAGGATTCCTGTTGAACTATTGAATATTTATTTCACTTTTTTTGTACAAGGTTTCCTGTCTGCACTTCACTCGTTTCCTACGATCCTCCCCTAGGCTGTCCTAGAGGAGCCTGGGTGCCACAGTAGACTCTGATGGGATTAGTAACAATAATGCTGCTGAGTTAAGTTTCTTATACTGAAGCCTGGGAAAACTGGTAATATTATCCAAAGAGCAAAAAGCTAAATTAATGTGTGGCCTGTGCTGTTTTATTTAAGTTATGTCTTGAGGTGGTGGCAGATATGTTTCGAAGATACAGACTTCTTTCCACCTGATGTAAAAGCAAATTTCCTTGAAGAGTTACTATAGCACACTTTAAGTTCAGTATTTTATCCCACCCAATGACTCGGGTTTATGTAGTACTCCATTTATTTCCGTATCTCTGAAGCCAATACAATTACATAGCTGAATGCATCTTTCCTGGCTCAGATCTTAGTTGATTTCTGTCTCATTCCACGCACTGGAGGAAAGTTACACTAAGCACTGAAGTTAGTCTGGCATCATAATGTCAAAAGCATAAAGAATATGAGCAGAGATAACATTTTTTAATGACAAAAGTTGAACTTTCCCAAGTGAAATGCACAGCAGTGTTAATTTTCTGCACAACTCCCATTTTCACGATTTGTGTTTCATCCTATAGAGGTGTTGCAATTTTCTCTGCATAATCAAAGTTGTAATTTTGGTAAAGAGTGGACAAGCATCTGATGCATTTTGTAATCCTCTCTTGAATAGGATGCCCTGATACTACAGAATCACAGGATGATTGAGGTTGGAAGGGACCTCTGGAGATCATCCAGTTCAACCCACCTGCTCAAGCAGGGTCACCTACAGCATGTTAGACAGGGTTGTATCCAGACGGGCTTTGAGTATCTCCAGAGAAGGAGATTCCACAACCYGTTCCAGTGCTCTGTCACTCTCATGGGAAAAAAAAGCTCTTCCTTACGTTCAGGTGGAACTTTCTGTTTTTCATTTTGTGCCCGTTGCCTCTTGTCCTATCAGTTGGCACCACCGAAAAGAGTTTGTCCCCATCCCCTTGACACTCTCCCTTAAAGTATTTGTAGACACTGATAAGATTCCCTCTCAGTCTTCTCTTCTCCAGGCTAAACAGGTCCAGCTCTTGCAGCCTTTCCTCATAGGGCAGATGCTTGACACCTCTGATCATCTTCATAGCGCTGGCATTGCATTCATTTTGTAATCCCATGAAAATGTCACATGTCATGAAAATTTGGACACACAGGCCTGAAATTAACATTTCATTTATAACCAGGATGTTTTATAAATCCTGAGAACAATGACATCTAGCTAGTCTGTGGTGATACTGGATGGGGACTGGAATGGTCAGTTTGCACTTCCTAATTTAGTAGTATTAGCCTGTACAGGTCTGTCTCAGTAACTACAGAATCTGAACCATGAATAAATAAATAAATAAATAAACTAGCAAGAGCTGGCTCTGAATGAAAAGTTCTTATGACTGGAAAGGATCTTATCTGACTGCATTGAGGACCTCCTTCTCATCCACATGCAGGAACATATCACAGACATCATCAAATAATTTTAAAAGGCTTGGGTTTTTTTTGATTTTATTGAGTTTATGAAGACTCTTGCGCTTCTGTCCTATTCTTGCCAACACCTCTTTATGGTATCCCTTGAGCTCTATGGTGTAAAACCAAGAGTCTTGATTAATACTGTGTAGGTCAGAGGCTAGGTTAAGATCATCTGGAGCAAACACACATGCCTGCCTTGTTGCTATTCTCCAGAGACTGTAAGACCCCCAAGGCCAGTAATCTTAGAGCTTTTTCTTTCTATGTGGTGGAGTGTGGTTGCCCAGAGCCTGATACAAGGAAAGAAGTGGAGCCTTATAATCTGGTAACCTCATATCCCTACTTCTTTGTAACTTAGGTTCAGGGCCTCAGTTCAGTTTCACCATCTGCTCTCTATCTTTTTTCTCTTGAGTTTATGCAACTGACAGCTGCAAAAGCTCATCTGATTCTCTATCATGTCTTGCCACCTTGCACTATGCAGCAAATCCCCACAGGTAGTTTTTGGACTTGGAACTCTGTGATTTGCTCACTTTCGGAGGCAGGGAGAAAAGGATCAGGGAAATGTTCAGTCCTGAGCTCCTTGCCTTCCTCATAAGGACTAAGCAAAATCCTCTCAATCCTTTTTCTCCAGACTTGCTGTCAGTTGATAGGAAGGAAAACTCAGATCTGGCTAAATCTAAACTGGCAGCCCATATTACCTCCCTTCCTACAAATAAACAGGGATGTGTGTGTGAGGGGCAATGACTCCCCTTTTAGTGCAATGACCACTTAGAATCCTAAAGGAGAAATGCCCACAGATACTTCTCCCTTTAGGACAGGAAGCCAGCGAATGTGATAGATGGGCACTCTGGTAGTTCGTGGTAACAACCGAAGAATGCTTGCTATTCTCAGGGTGTGAGAATAGAACAACCTATAGAGAGTAGAATGCCATTTCCTATGCTCTTGCACCCCCAAAACTTACTCTATCTTATCTATTTAGATCAGATACCCTCTGGGGCCAAAGGCAGTCTTGTTCTAAAAGTATCTGTGCAGCTTCTGCCACAGTAGCCATTACAGGCAGACTCATGTTCATCCAAATTAGTAGTTACCAGAATTAGAAGTTTTGTTCTCCTCTCAAACTATCTTATTTGTTTTTTTCTGAATCTCTGGATCTCCTAACTGCAATTGGAGAAATAGATAGCTGTCCTATGTTCCCGTTGTTTCTTAGACTAACTTTATCTCCAGTGCTGCAAATGATCTCCCTGCTTATCAGAGTCATGTGCTACTGTCATAATAATCATGTGTCAGAAGGTATTGAATGAACACAGGTGAAGACAGGGGTATGAGCCCAGCTAAAATTCCCAGGAGGCCATTTACTCCTACAGAGTACTGTAATTCAACATTAAATTGATTTGATGCAAAATGATTAGAGTAGTTAAGCAATGCAGTTCATTTCAGCTTGGGCTTATATATATACATGTATTTATGTATATATTTTTTAGGTCTTCCCAATAATGCAAAACATATATGTTGATAAATTTTTCACCAAGAATAGATATTTGCAGAAATTACATTTTCACTGAAAAAAAAAAAAAATCATTTTCCCTCAGACTTCCTCACTGTTACAAGAGATAGATAGAATAATCAAATCTAATCTGTACACTGAAGGGTTTCAGAGAGTATATCAGCACTGTGAACTTTCCACTCATTAGGATCCTTTGATCCATTGACAAGTACCAATTAGATTATTGTAGTGTTTTTCATACACAGGCTTATTGTTACAGTATTGCTCTTGAGTGTTGAGTGGTGACAAAAGTTGATTTTCTTTGCTGGTTTATGTTAGTAGCTGCATATGGGGGAGGAAGGAGAGAAGCAGGTCTTCCTTTGATTTGCTCATGCTGAAATGAGTCTTTCACATTTCAGTTTATGAAAGAAAATTGAAATTGTGGTAAATCCTGGTGCTTTTAGTGCATTTTCTAGGGTTCTTTCCTTTCCCTTTCCTTCCCTTCTCTTCCCTTCCCTTATGTTCGCTCCTACTGAATATTTATTTCAGATGTTGCAATGATGCTATTGTCTAACTTGATTTACAGTATGGTATTGCAGACAAATACATTTATTGTATATCTTAGCAGAAATGTAATTTTTAAAACTTCATTGAACTGTCTGGAAAATGATGATTCTAAATGTGTTTAAACACACTACTTTGGGCAAGAGATTTTCTCATTCAATTGCATTAAAAAAGATGAAATTTTCAAAACCTTTAAAGATAATCATCAGCCAGATTTTTAAACAACTTTAAGTCACAACATAAATCGTTACACTTTAGAAATCACCAAAATTAAAAATCAAAATTGCTTTAATGTAGTTGTACTGAGTTCCACTCCATAGGTTAAATGTTGGTTTAACAAAACCAATGAAGGGCTCCCTTTGCCAAAGAAAGTCAAAGTGGAACATGCTACCTTCTTCTAGTAACGGCCAGCAAGTGACAGAAAAGGGAAGATGGCTAAAGCACGGTGGGACTGGAGTGAGTCTCACTCAGTCAATACACACGTTAGAAAGTCTGACTCTAGAACAGAACCAGCACTGAGCAAACTCCAAATTAACATAACGTATTACACGTTTCTGCTTCGCTCTCTTTCCTTGTTCTACTGCTGGAGAACCATGCAACCTAATTAAACTCCCACTTTTTTTCCTTTTCTTTCTGGCATCATCAATTATGGGCAAATCCACCAGAAATCAAGCCTCTGCACTGCACTGCAAGCAAGCTTGAATCAGGCTCTGTGGCTCATTCCTAATTAATTCTTATCTAAGGAACCCAAGGTAGAAGCACAGTGATGGGGAGAAAAAAGACCTCTATGAGGTTCCTCATTTAAGGTGTCTGTTGCTCTATATGCATTATTTACGTATAGAGCCCAGAATAGTCTCATTTCAAAGACAGATTCAGAGAGTTTCTTGGGGGGAGGCTGTGCTCATGTTTATGAAACATTGGGGTTTTTTTATTTATTTATTTTAAAGAAATTCAGTGTATCACTGGGGATGTTGCCTGGCTCCAGAAAAGGAAATTGGCAATTCCTATCTTCAGGAGCTATGAGTTTGTACCAAACTGAGTAGAATGGGGGCCTGAGCTAGTTCAAATGCCTTGATGTTCCTTAATTTAAATGATTTAAAATGCATGGGGGAAACGAGAAATAAAATTCTAATTGATATTTTTAATTGAAAAGACTCTGAGTGTTTGAATAATAATGTAGCAAAATAGGATTTGCTTTCATGATTTATTTTTTTAACTGTATAAAAAAACAGAGAAATCAGACTTGTAGCTTCACATTTTTTCTGGGAGGGCATTTCTTTCAGTATTTGTTACTTTCCTTTGGTATTTCCTCAATTCTGCTCACATAAACTGGAAATGGTCTTCATGCTCTGCTAATCTCTTCTACTTCATTCCACAGGTTGTATATTATTGCCTCAGAACATGTGACTTCTCTCATACTCATTCTTTCTCTCTTTGTTCAGATGAAGCCTGCTGGCAGATGTTTCAAAGCAGGTGTCTGAAGGCAGCATACAGAAGACAGCATCCTGACCAAGACTTTTTCATTAAAGTATCTGGTCATTGTAAACCTCAGGAAAATATAGCTGGAATATAAGTCCTGCACCTCCAGGAGTTTCACCAAAGTAAAACTTATAGGATCATCCAATCCACCTCCCAGTTAATGCTGAATTTTAAGGCAGAACATCTCTCAGAAAAGAAGCTGTTGTACTAGAGTCTTAATAGAGATTCAGGCTATTTTCCTGGACTCACTGCTTTGAGATTTGTATGAATGTCATCATTGTGAAGAGTACATTTTCTGGACTCCATAAAAGCTACTGTATAAGATTTTTGAAAAATACTACATGTCACCAGTAACTGGACTGTGGCCAACAAGATAACCTTCCCCAACTTCATCATCTCTTTTCTGTTTCATTTATCTCATCACATCCTCAGACTAGAGAGTCTTATAGATGTGAATGATGACAGAAAATTTTAAAAGCTGCTGTAACAATATGACATGGCAGTATCCCCACAGCCATCATCTCTCAGCTTTGTTGTTTGCAGATGGTTATCAGATTAACATCATTTTCTATTAAAGATGTCTGATACCTGTTGGTAAAGGTTACATTCTCACAATACCAGCATACCACAGATGCCATTCACACAAGCTTCATCAAGAGACAGGTTGTATATTACTACCTCAAAACATGTGAATTCTCTCATACTCATTCTTTTTCTCTTCATTCAGATGAAGCCTATCATTAGCTAAATGAGACATCTAGGCAGCTAAACAAGACATCTCCCTGAATTTGCATGTGTTACTGTGATACCTCCATTGCCTGCTGTGTTTACCAGGTACAAATCAACAAGAATCAAGTGGAGTAGTTTCAATAAAGTCTCTGTGTTAGGAAGCCATGTGCTGTCCCAGCACTGTTTCAGCAGCTAAGGCTGACAATGTGCTATAGATGCTCACCAAAAAAATGAGAAAATAGTGAGAAATCTAAGGGAAGAAGGAGGCATCACATTTCTGGTAGAGACAAGGCAAAACATAATGTGTATTCAGATCTGAAGCAGAGGCAAAGGGTATGTAGATTAGAAAGAACTTGGATCCTTTACTCATACAGGAACTCTTTTGCTAAATGGCCTCTAATTTTATGCCTTTGCAAAACTCTAGTTTACCATCAGTTTCCTTAGAAATCAATAAAGGCAGTTCTCACTTCCCCTTAGAGTGAATTTCAGGCTGTCTGTAGACATGATATATACTCCTTGCTGTGATATCTGATTCCCCTTTTGAAGCTCATTTTTGTTTTTTGCAACAGTGAAGGCTCTGTCTGCCTTTTTTTAAACCAAAGTTTTAAGTTTACAGCATCATGTGCAGTCATCCAGCTGAAGTCAGGCTAATGCTGAGGTATGATGTGATAGGAGTGGGAGAAGAGTGCAGATATAAGTCAGCAGATATGAAATGTGTAGTGTAAAAAATCTATTTGGAGGTCTCCAAAAAATATTCCATTCAAATATTATTTTGAGGGCACATGTTCTCCAGAGGGTCACTCAGAGGGTCATACTGTCAATGGTATAGGAGAATAACATTGTCTAAGAATGAGCTGGGTTGGGAAGGGAAATGGTTGGAAAGGATAGGGTTTAGCCAGTTCTATAGTTTCTCTGCAGGATCATGCTAACCATGCTAAGAATAGCTGGTATAAGGGCTAGCTGTGTGCTGTCTGTGGACTTCATTTGCTAATTTCTCAGCTGCTGGAATCAGTTTGGTCAGAGGGCTGAGAGCACCACAGCAGGAGATACCTGCCATAGAGAATCTGCCAAGTGATTTTCTTTTTCTCTTCCTCTGCTGCTTCATAGTAAGATGCAGATGCTGGAAAATGAACTTGCTTCTCCTGGCAGCAGTACTGCATTGCCATCTGCTGCAAAGCAAGGGGTGTTCCAGAACAGCTGTGGATGGTTACAAGCTGGAGCATAAAATTATGAAAGAGGACTTATGATAACCACTGAAGGAAAGGAGGACTGCAGTAGAACTGGCTATCTTTGGGGCACAATATTTTCTGTTAAATAGTCAGAGTAAATGCGGTCTGCCTCCTGGCACTAGAGTTGGCTTTGGTTTTGGTCATAATTGTTCTAAGAACACTTCTCCTGCTTGGGAAGCACTGTTTTCTCTAGGCAGAGACAAAGTGGTAGGGGTTTCTGCCTCAGCTAGGGGACTATCCAGCAACAAAAAAAAAGACACTATAGTAGGGAAAGTAGTACAAAAGGATCAAGTTTTTTTTTTATTATTATTATTTATTTTATTTTTTTTTAAGTGATCAAATTGGGCAGAGCCAGAGGTCATGCTCTATTAGGAACAATAGATACCTTATGCCATGTTCAGCTTTCCAGCCATCGTAGTTGAGTGCTAAGCTCAAGATTGTTGTATTATTGTACTGGAGCAGAATGAGGGTCACCTGAGTAAGATACGGCATGGACCTGGACTTGTTCCAAAGAGATCACAGTCTGCATAAAAAGGCTGGATGAAAGATGGGAAGGGAAAGAAAAGTACCCAGATCAAGATAACACCACTGCTGCAGGACACAAGTGGGAACCTTTCTGGTGTCAGGACCTAGTTGTTTACACTGTTAGTCACGTTGTTTTTCTTCCTCATTCTCAAGGACTATAGAAGAGTAGTGACTTGGTGAGCCTGCACTCCTCCATTCCTTTTTGGATTTGGTCTCTAGATGAAGAAAAGATTCTTCTGCTCCAAGTTTCTCTCTGACATTTTTTCATTACAAAGAGTGAAAATTTCTGAGCATCTCTCAAGATATTTGCTTCTCTGTCCCCCTGTCTGTTAAGCTGCTACCAAAACCAGGATGGACTTTTCAAGTCAAATGTACATTCTTAAGGTTTATATTTTCCTTTTAAGAAAGGAGAAATTAAAGTATCAGTCCCTCACTGTAAATAAACTTTGAGAGCTCATGGCCTTAGTAAGTGAGTTTGTTTGTTTGTTTGTTTTCCTTTTATATAAAGATTCTTAGGCATCAAAGTGGCTTAGATACACAGAGAAATAAAAGATAGAAGCACACAATTCACATTTACAGGCTTATACAATATTTTAAAGAGCATTACTTGATAGAATTATAGCTCAAAATCATCTCTGTTCCACTAGATGCTGCAGCACTGAGCTGTGATAGATGCAAGAGTCACTGCCAATAGGCCTCCAAACAAAATATGTAAGAGGAACAATAATGGATTACCATAATGATGCGTAAACCTGAAACCCAAGCAAAATAAATTCACGTATAATATGCAAAGGGTATCTTAAGGCCTATTTGGCAGTAGCTTTGAAGAACAGCAATATTTAGACATACTCTTTATGATTTAGGCCCATTTCCTAATTTGCAGAATTCTCTGAAAACAAACAAATATCTCTTTATCATTTTGTGAAATCAGAGACACTTACTGCCACTTTGGCGGATCAATGAACTGTCAGAAGAGACCTCCTGCTATTATCCCTGGCTGGTTCCTGATGCTTTGGTAAAAGCTCCACCTTGACTTATTTTTCCAGTCAAATACATCATAGTGTCAGTAAGAAACATACATTACTTTCTAAATCTTCTGGGGAATTAGCTTGCGTGAGGCTTGAGTTTTGACTGCTAGTACGTTGGATGTTAAAGCTACAGCTATGACAATCAAACATAGCATTAGTCAGACCTTCTTAAAAAACAATGGTATTATTCCACTCATATGTTTCACTGCAGAAATTTCTATGGCTTAGATGACTGTATTGTGGGTAAAAAATGCTCTTGTGCAAAGAACATGTGCAAGGCTTGTGAACCACTTGAATGTCCTTTAAATCCTCAAAGCAGGGATTAAGTAGGACTTTAGAGGAACATACAACTTGTGCTTGTCCTCAGTACAATAGTGACTTTCATATTATGAGAGGAAATAGCTCCTTTGATTGATTGTTCTGTATTTAGTTAGTGTTAATGTCCTTTTTCTTCCCATGGTCAGTGCAAAAGAGCAGCCAGGTCTATTTGTGTAGCATTTGGCATTGTAGAGTTCTAGTCCCAGCTGGGCCATCCCACTACCATTTTAATAATACATAACAGTATTCCGATTAACTTATTGCTCCAAGATTATAATTCACTATTCACATTTCCCCTTTTGGCTAAATATTTTGCCCTTGGTGTGTAAGTGTCTTTTCAGGTGTCAATTCGATTTGTGTTCCCTGTTACCATGTACCACTTGCTCTTAATGGAGATTCTCTTTTATCTCCTTCAGTTGATTGTTTCCTCTGTCTTTTTCAGCAGAAAGGCTGGAGTTCTGTTCCGTGCATTGATTTTCCAGTCAGTAGCAACCTAATGATACATGTGTAGTCACAAGTGCCTATGTGTTAAAGCTGGTGTCTTTTTTTCTTAAATGAAGTTTATTCTCAAAAAATTACAGCTACACATATTGTGAATTAACTCAAAAGTAAGTGTGAAATTTAAAATAGCATGACAAATAAGAAAGTATTTTTAATGTTGAAATATTTTTCAAAATAAAGTATGAAATTGAAATACATTTTTAAAATATAAAATTGAAATACTTTTTTTGTTTCACTTCTGTAAGGTGCTTTGAAATAAGATTTAATGATCTTTATTTTTATTTTTAAATTGGATTTTCTCCCCTACCCTTGCTAAAAAAGCAACAAAACAGATGATTGCTGTTGTCTGGACTTTTGTTGTTGTTGTTTATCCTTTTCACCTAGAAAACTAACATTTTCTTTTTGCTGATGCAACTGCAATTTGTCTTGTTTTGGGCAGCAGCTGAAAAATCTCATATTCACACAGGTCTAGCATAGATGCATGACAATATTAAGATCTTCCCATTACCATGTGCCATCTTCAATTGCTTTATTCAATGCATTTTCAATCTCTGTTTTTTTCCCACAATGCAAGATAACTGAACCTAGAACTAGTATTTCAGATAAAGATGTTGTCCAGTATCACATCATAATGATTTTTATTTCTTTTTATTAACCAAACACAATGTCATAATTATTTTCTACTGCTGCTTTGTTGTGGGAAAATGACCTCATTGAACCACTCTTAGTAGCTTAATGTGGTGATCTAGGTAAAATTATCGTAAGAAAATCTATATATGTATAAATACTAGTTTGTGCATCAGTTAAGATTACAAGCAAATGGGTAAAGAAAAAATCATATTAATTCACAATAGAAAAGAGTTGGATTTTCATGCATAAAATATTTCAAGATCTAGGTAGTGTCTATTCTTGCAGCTAGATCAGATAACTTTCTTGTTGTGACTACCAGCTCACGGTAGACTCCCTAATCAAGCGGGCATACGAGGCATATGAATTGGTATACAAGGACAGAGGTAAGCATGTAAGATTTATGTTTTTAAGCTCTAGCAGGATAATGGAAATCAAAAGTTATGACAAGCACTAAATCAGAATATACGTATTGGGTTGGATGTGCTGCCCCAGAAAGCATACCTGCTGGTTTGATTACTGGGTCACCTGCGGGGTTCTGGCAGACAGCCAAAATCCTTCTACAATAAATGGCTTTGTTGGCTCCTACTGTGTATGACAGAGGTTGAGTTACTTACCCAGAAAAATGTTGCTGCAGTTCCATGCTGGGTAGCAGTCTTTGGCCAGCAGATTAGCTGCTCCAAAGCATCTCCTAGCCTATAGGAAAAAAGTAGTTGTTCAGTAAGACTGTGTAAGAACAGAGATTCAATGTTCTGCCTCTGATTTGGAGAATCTGAGCAGTATCTTTGCCTTTTACAGTGCACAGTTATTGGTAGATCATTCTAAACTAACTGCTGGCAAGACATTTAGCACAGTGCTGCTCTGTTTGCCCTATATTGTACATCCTACCATACTTACTACTCTCTGCATCTTTGTGAAAGACTCTTCATGGCATGCTTTGCATTAACAGTGTGTTTCTCAATTGCAATGTAACCATCATCCTGAGACCAGTCCTTAGGCTATTAAAGTCAGAAAATACTGGTGTGCAGTGTTGAAAACTAACTCATAGACTACTGCTTTGAAGCAATGGGACAAAGATAGGAGGTAATGTAGATGAATCTCCCTTCTCCTTTTCTAGATAATGTTCAAGGAGTTGAATTGTGGGACTTAATGGACCAAAAGCTATAGAAATTCAAAAGGCAAGCAGGCAAGCAACTTGTGAATGAATCAACAAGTTGTCATATATGGAGGGAAAGATCTCTCTGAGGTGTAATGGCCCTGCTATAATGTGCTCACTAACTCTTGGTGGCATTTTAAACATCATGGGATTTGATTTTGATGCCTCAAGTGAAAAAAATATCATAAAAGAACATGCTCTGAACTAAAGCACTATCACTTACCTAACAAAGCCCTTAAGAAATATACCCAACAGAACATAGACAATCTTATTGTACCTCAGATAGTGCAGAAGAGGAGAGGATCCAATCCTACAGACAAGAACAAGTCTCATATCTGTACAGTCCAGAGTAGACCCTGACTCAGATATAAGTAGGAAAACATACAGAAAAGCAAGACTGAGAAGTTAGGACAAGAAGAGCTGTGCCCAAGGCACAATAAAACAGGACACTGCTGGACTGGGAGTCTCTGAGAGACTTCTGCCTGCCTTCATTTTGGCTGAGGCTTAGAATTATTTCTGAAACCCTTACAATCATCTTACTTACTACAGGGCTTCTGATTCCCCCAGACCTTTAAATTATTTCCTATTTTGTTTTTGTGCTGCTACTCTTTTCAAGAGGCCTAGCGCTGACATCTTCTGTGATGCCCTCTGCTTCTTTGGTCTTCATCCAGGTTGTGCTTGTTTGTTCATCCCTGCTCTGCAGCCATCTCTGCTTTTCCGCTACCACTGTCCTGTGGCTGTAGCTATTGCCAATGATCCCTGCCAGACTGCAGCCGATTTCCTTTGGCTATTGCTTGTGCTGCTCCTTGCTGTCTGACCTCAGATCTAGTCCCCTCTGAACTGTGGTCTCGAATGACTGGCTTTTCTCTCTCTCCCTTCTTCTTCTTTTCTTTTCTTAAGTGAGTAATTTTTTTAGCTTAACTGCTTCTAAAGCCCAGCTGCTGGACTGCAACACAACTCCCACCACATCTTTTTCTTCAGTCTGTGCTTTTGTAGCTTCTCACCTAGTCTCAGGGAAAGTGCATTGCTGTGGCCCAGCTTTCCAGGTAAGGAGCCCTCCTTGGATGTCTTGTTTTTACTATCAGTCTTTCCACTGTTTTTATTGCCAACTTTTTTTTTCTCACACTCTTCTTCATTTGTGATACCCCCAGCAGGACATCTGGTACTCAAATCTGCCTGTTAAGTTATGAATCACTTAAATTCTGCTGCAGTGTGCTACGGATTTTGTCAGAGCAGCACGTTAGGCATGTTATACTGCGCAAAGGCACAACTTGACTCCTGATCACCTCTACTGGAGCTTCCTGCAGAGTCACTTCTCAGAAATTAGACTGTCCATCTCTCCCACCCATAAAAACCATTACTTCCAAAGGCATTTTGGAGTGGCAGAGGGTCATTATTCATCAGGGTATTCTGCTCACACTTCACACTATATCATATGCTCTGCAATGGGCATTGCTGCCTTGCTCAAATTAAGCACTTTTTATCCCTAAGTATGAAGAATCATTCATTTTCTGATGTCAGCTCTGGTATCTGCAGGGATTACTGCCTGTCCTGCTTCAAATAAAATCCGATCTTGTGCACACACACACAGATTGCTCAATCCTTTGCTTTGTCACAGGAGGGGAGCTGCCTGTAGTCCTTCTTCCTTTCATTACAGCCATGTTCATTGCATTAACTATTTTTATGCCAGTGGCACAGCCAGCTTTCAGGTGCACTCATCACCATGCTTTCTGGCAACTGGAGCTTGCATCGCACCTTCATGTCATGCCTAAAGATGAATCAATGAGATGGTTCCACCTGTCTGTGCAGGGGCAGGGGCTCCTTTATCTAACTCTAATCCTACCGTGTCAGGGCTCTACAAGTTAACACTCCAGGTGCTGACTTTGCAGCAGCATGGTTCCAAGCTTTCTGTGGTTCTATTTGTTCCAGGGGTTTATAGCAATTTGGGACTGGTTCCCTAAATTGTACTGCCTTCACCCCATCACATGGAGCCCCAACTGCTGCCAAATGTTGTCTCTGTGTGTTAACTACTTGAAGGAGGTGACTGGATAAACAAGAATCTAGTAGTTCGCATTCTCTATGAATTCCAGGATTTCCTTCACTGATTTTGCTCTGGTATTTTATCTTAGTGATGCCAAGGTTACTGGGATACAATTGGAGTCATTAAAAAGTTCACAAATGTTCTGATCACTGTTCTCTGCAAGTTTCAGCTTATCTGAATCCAGGCTAATATGTATCTCAGCATTTCCTTGTGGCCAGTCACAATCCAGAATCATGGTCAGGGACTCCTTCAACATTTTCCTTTACAGTAGAAATGTCATCAGCCATCATCTTGGAGTGTAGGAGTCTCTATAGCATATTTCAATTTCTGTTGGGAACACTCTAGTCATGATCGTGTTCCAGCCATTAATACCCTATGTGATAAAGGTGGTCACAAATCTAGCTCAAGATACTCTTCTAACTTACAAATTGACCATGACTTCTGTTACTGCTGAAGACTGGTGATGCTTGTCCAATGGTCTATGCACTGATTTGGTATAAATGCAGATCTTCAATTTATGCAAATTCATTTTTTTTTTCCACTGCTAGTTGCTGATTTATTTTCTCATTCTTTCAGTAGGTGTCCTGATGTCTCTCCTTTCCACAGTTCCCACTCAGTAACACTGAGAGTGCAGGTAGAGTTTCACATTTAAATAGCTTGCACATCTGGTTGATAATCAGCTTTCCAGCTAGGTGTCCATCTTCTTGAACTACAAGGTGGAGTGCTAAACAGGACCCTGGGGTCTTCTGCCCTCTGCTCCTCCAGACTAAAGATATTCTGGTCATGTATTACACTTATGACATGGCTTGCTTAGCAATGAATGCACTTTCTGAATGTCCTCTACCATAAGACCAAGTGATAACATGACATATTCCACAGAAGCTTATCAAGAGCTTGTATCTGTCTACTAGCCTCAAAACAGTCTCACTGTGAGTCCTCCCCGTAAATTTTAAGTCCTATAACCGCAGTCTAATGTTACTGTTAATGAGCGTTCCTGGAATTCTACTGCAGCTGATCTTGCAGCCCAGTTGGACTCAGTTTGTCCCTGATAAAGTGGGGTAGCTATAATTATGGCTATGGAAAGACTGATAGCTTACTCATGCACAGTGAGTATCCTGAAATGCTTTGTTTTCCAAGTTACACTTCCTTTTCTCTGAAATCTCCATCAAACAGTTTTTTTCACCATTGCTCTCTCTTCAGCCTCAGGCTTACACTTTCCTAACTGGACTTGTTTCACTCTAATAATCATCACTTTCTGATTCTTTCCTTGGAGAGTTCAAGCAGAAATGATATTTACAGGGCTTTGTTTAGATACGTATGAGCTAAAAAGGTTCTTTCCTATGAATTGGAATCATGTCCTATAAGTGACCTCACAGAGAAGAAACTTGAGTGTTCCCAAAGTTAACTGAGTTCCTGGCTGGGTATTACAACCACCCACTGCCTGTACCGCTTCTTGGTTTTTCAGTAATGTACTTGCTCTGGTATTGTTCTGCCCAGTATTCCCTTGCTCAGTTATTCCACTTCTCTGACAACAGTATTTTATACAGTGCTCACCACTAGAGACATGGGGAAAGGCTTTACATTCATTCTTTCATCTCTACAACCTCTAGCCAGCTGCATTTACAAAGGCAGTTCTTCTTCTGGTGCTCGTATAGGTCCCATACTAAGTAATATAAGGATATAAAGCCAAAAGCAAGTACTATTGAGAAAGAAGTCAAGTACATTAAACACCTGATGGAGTTTATAAGCTAGTTTAGTCACAGAAAGGAGAAGCTGTTGCAGAATCATTCAGAACTTCCTTTCTAAGGACTGGTTTTGGTGTGCAAAGTGGGAAGCAGAAGCTATTTTTAATGATTTGGTTTATAGATGTCAACAGAATGTGCTCTCTTCATTTCACAGATCAAAATGACATGCTTGAGTGTGAGGTCCCTCAGTAACAAAAGTCTAGTCAGACCAAGCTCTAAGAAAGAAGTTCCAGAATCAGGAAAGGTCAGAGCAGGTGGAGGTGATCATGAAGCAGTAAAAATGTTGTTGCTTAGCATTTTCAATTACTCTCTGTATAGAACTGCATTCCTCCTAAGGGTACATACAAGAACTATTTTCTGTAGGGTAGGATGGGCATTAGGGGGTTGATTTGCACTCTCTCCCCCCACCCTCAACTTTAGCTGACTATACAGTGGCTTTGGAGAGGAACACAACCCTTTATAGTACATTTTCCATTCTCTCACACCTCAGACATCCTTTTACTGCCACGCTCTGCCCATATCCAATTTATTAATGCAGAAGAAGCAACAAGGTGGCAGCATCTTTTCTCTCCAATCCGGTTCTATTGACAAACGCGGCCATACATGAAAATGAGGGCAATTCCCACTTTAACCTTCACAGGGATGCACCTGCAGGTTCTCATTTTACTCTGTGTATAAACAGGACTGGATCTACTGACAGGCCCTTTTGACCGTAGAGGGCTCATATTTGAAGCATTAAAATGGAGAAGGAAGAACAATGAAATAACAAGACAGGAGAGAACAAAAGTTATTATTGTCTCACATGGGGCATCAGCAGGCTTTGAAGCATGAGATTCGATTTCCCTGTCAAGATAATGCCCAATAATACCAGAGGATTGTAACAAGGCTCATAAATTAATATTAAAAGATTAAAACCTTTTTAAAGATCCTTTTTAACTCCAAGGAATAAAATCCAAAGGTCAGCACCACAAGCTCACCCTGGGCTCTGACTGTTGATTCTTCCCAAGCCATAGACCATCAAGAATGATAGAAACTCTTCAGGTCAAATTTAGGCCAAAATATCTTCCTTTATGCTTCACATCCTATTTCTTCAAGGTCATCAAATGATGCCTAAGGTGATATTTGCATTATTCATTTACAGCTTTATGAAGCTCTGAATGGAGCTATAATATTAAAAGAGTGTTTTCCAGGCTTAGATGAATTTGAGCTACAATGTTTATGAAGATCCACAGGGTTCAAAGGACCCAGAGATTGCTTGATACTTTGGGCTTTGCAGTGATTTCTATCATGAGAGCTGTCTCTTCATGCTGAGGAAATTTAGTATATTGTGAGTGTCACTTATGTCACTCACATGAATATATAATGCTACAAAATCCACTCTGCTGCTATGTCTGTTGATACTGATCAGTAATTTTCAAGTTTTTTGGTGACAGTGTTTAGAGCCTATTTAAAAAATGTGCACAACCAATGATTATTTTTTAAATCAAGCTTCAGATTTACAGTCAGTCAATACACTTTTTAATCTTTAGAATATGAATTTTAATAAGTAACTTTATTCTCTCTCAAAAAAGCCCCAAAACCAAAAATACTCCTATTCTTTCTCATCAGGAAAAAAAAAATCATTTGCCAGAGCAAAGCAAGGAAGACTTCAGCTTTCTCCAGAAGGCAAGATTTTGAACTTGCAGAAATGCAAGTTCTGCTATAGCTTTTGCTGTACTAAGTCATCTTTGGCACAAGGAGTCTATCAATTCTGGTTGCGTAAGAGAAGTTACTTCAGCAAGCATCAAAAATGGCAGTGAAGCTTCTCAATGTGTGCAACTCTGAATGCCTGCTGCTTCCCCATCTGCTTATTCTCATCAGCACTATCACTGCAGACTGACTGCCCTTTACATTCAGCAGTTCAAGTGTCAATGCTTTTCATGGAGAATGGCTAGAGAAGGAGCATAATGCCTTTTGCATTGTAATACCACCACACATATCTGGGCCATCAAAAAGGACTAACAAAAAGAATAGATCTTTAGGCATCTAAGGAAACAGAAAAGTGCCTAGTGAGATTTTTAAAAGCAGCTGTTCTGAGTGTTTTTGAAATATTGCCTGCTGCCTCTCTCCAGCTTTTGATATTTTGCAACTTATAGTCTTGCTATGAAAACGTTTGTTCCTGAACTAAACTCCTCTGTTTGACTCTTGGGAGGATTAACTCTTCTATTGCTGGTTGTATATTCCTATTCTACTGCTATACCTATAGCATTCTATTGCTATAGGTATATTCCTGTACTTTCTATAGTATAGGAAGTATAATGTCAGCATAAAGTCATAAAACCTAAAGTCAGCAACCTGACTTAAAATTTAGTGGCAAGTACACATCTCCTTATCTTCCCCAACATTTAATTCAAGCTACTTACCACTATAAAGTGTAACATACACCCTCTTTGCAAACCTTGGTTTTACTGAGCATTAGTCGGTGTTCTAATAGTCCACTTTTCTTAGTAAATTATATAACTTCTAGCATGTTTGCTCCTGTATTGTTGGTTAGACTAGAATGGAGAAATAACAGAGTCCAAAGCTATACAAAATGAGGAGAGAGGTAGCAATATCCTAGTTTGTCCTTTCATTGTCCTGTAACAAAAGAACAAAGGGCATTATTTTTTTCTGCCACTTGTGTACCCATAGCTTGCAATGAGGCTTTGGGATCTGCTGTTCTAAGAGAGCCCTCAAGAATGAATAGTCTAAGCAGCTGTGACAGGCAAGGGAAGCACTTCTTTCTGCAAAGTAATTCCAAGTGCACTGAATGCAGAGCTCTCTGAATGCTTTGCAGTCAGCTCTGCACAGCATGTTATTGAACCATGGAACTCACTGCCCTAAAAGGATTAATATCCTCTTACAGTCAAAGGCTGTAGCCGAGTTTCCTGAAGGGCTGAAAACAGGCTAATTAGTTTGCCCGAAAGGGATTGCCTTTCTGATTTTTTTTTTTTTTTTTTTTTGCTTCAGTTTGAACAGGGTCTAGGGTTGCTAGATCCAATGGTGAGTGCTGATGCTGAGCCACTAAACAGGCAAACCGATTGCGATTTTCACTGAGAGAAGTATCTCTCTTCTTACTTAGTGTTTTGATTGTTTGCCCAGGAATGGTAGGGGAAGATTTTTCACTTGCTCAGAACTTCGTCAGAAGTTTCTCACATAACTTGCAGCATATGTGTCATTCACTGAAAAGAAAGCATGTACCAGGCTAGACAGAAAATCTGTTCCTTTGCACTTTTCTTTCTAACAGAGCTGGTGAATACAGCATGCAGACTAGCTGTGATGACAGCACAGCTAGGGCTACAGAATTCTAAAATGGTGTGTACTCTAGCAAAGAAAAATATGAGGATAAATAATGGGAAAGAAATAAGACAGAAAGCATCCATAAGGTCAGGTGTTTAGGTATTTTTGAACCGCCAACATGGTAATCTTAAGTGAAGATACTGTATCATGCAGTGAAAAGAAAGGAAAAGCTAATATGACCAGGTCTGTTAAACATGGACGTGGTGTTACTTAGCTTCAGAGTGCTTTAAAATTTCACAAGCCCAGGTTGTATTTGATCACCTCTCCTGCTTTGATAAAGTAAGCAGCAGGCTTTTATATAACACACATGATTACAGAGTGTAGGGAACAATCCTGCACTGGCAGAGGAGGGAAGCCAATGATATAACATGGATATAACTCCATCTTGAAGTTCTGTGATTCATCAATTAAATGAACTCAGTGGGTTAAAGCAGCAAGAAAGGGCAACTTCCCTGTAACACGCTGCCTGCTGATTAACTCTTCCCTCCCAATTACAGGCGCGCCACTCGCGATCCACCGCGATGTGCACAGGAGGCTCTGATGATGGAGTCCCATCCATCAGCGAGTGCACAGCGGGCCAAAGCCTCAAGCAGCACAGCGGTGCCCGTGACGCCCGCGCCGTGCCGTGCCGTGCCGTGCCGAGCTGAGCCGTGTCGAGCCATGCCGCGGGGGCGCCGGGCACTGCAGGCGCAGCCGCCGCGGCTGCAGCAGCGCGCTCCGTGCGGCGACTGGGTAAAGCCCTGCACCACCCCGGCGGCCTCAGCTGCAGATGCCGCGGTGGGTAGGGGCGGGAGTGGGGGAGGAGAAAAAGCTCCCTCTCCTCCCTTCGCCCCCAGTCCGGGCTTTGTCCCTCTGCACAGCTCGGGGGGCCGAAGCGGAGAGAGGGTGCTCCACGTACCTGCATGCTTAGGGCAAAGCTTTTTTGGCGGAAAGACCTGACCTGCAGAAGGGAGTAACACCAGCTTTGTCCCCAAAGGCCAGCTTCGGGGTAGGGGAGGCCTCAGTGTTATATAAAAGAAACGGGGACGGGAAGGAAGCTGGCACTCCAAAGCTTGTGGGAAGCCTCCAGGGGTGCTGCGGGCCCCAGATCGCCTGCTTCTGCCTCCTCCCTCCCCCTCCCCCCCGCCCCCGTCTCCGGCGCTTTCCCCAGAGAATTGCTCGCCGCTCGCTGCTCGCTTCCCTCCTCCCACCTGCCACCGCCCGCTGCATGCAGGGGGCGGCGGTGGCGTCCCGCAGCGGGGGCTTAGGACCGCGCCGCTCCACGCCGCCCGCGGGCCGGGGGCGGCCGCCCGCATTGCGTCGGAGGTGGCGGCGCGAAGCGAGCTGCGGCGACGGTGCAGCCGGCCTCGCGCCCTGCCGGGGTGCGGCGCGGTGCGGAGCGGAGCAGCGCAGGGGACAGCGGCCGCCGCGCCTCCTCCCAGCCTCCCACCCCACCCCCTTCCTCCTCCTCCCGCCCGTTCCCCGAGCTGCACCAAACAGCTCTCAGGTTTCTGCTGATACTGCAGCGTCAAGAAATGGCTCGAGTTTGCTACTCGCTCTTATGCATGCAGCAACCTTCTCGCTTTTGCCACACACGTCCAGCTCCTGCCTCCTGCTGCTGCTGCCGGGATGAGCCAAGATCCACTCCAGGGCTGCGGCTGCGAGGCTGCGGCTCTCTGACATCTCCCCAGCCTCTGCTGCCCAATGCCGGGCTCTTTTTCCAGCTACCTTAAGGGCAGAGACCAGGAGTACAAGCAGCTCTGTAGGGCTCCTTTATTTGATTTATTAACTCAAGCGTTTTGAAAAACGTACTTTGCACTCTCTTCCACCCCCATTCCCTCCAACCCTCTATTGCGGTTCTCGACAAAAACTAGTTAAACCCACTCACCCTTGGTGCAGCCTAAGCCAACGTATGAATATTTCAGTGTCTCATAGGCAGCCCTATAAAGCAATAGATATATTATTAAGAGGGGAGCAAGAGGAGGAGGAAGAGGGCTGAGTTTGCTGCTGCGGGTTTTGTTTTGTTTTGTTTGGATGCTGCTGCAAGACGACTTGACGCATTCCAGCACTGGCTCCTGCTCCTAACCACTGCATCTCACTCAGACCAGGTAAGGAAAAACTCATTCTCCCTCACTGTTGGACTCGCTATTTTGGGATAGGTGTGTGCATGTGTGCGTGTGTGTTTTCCCTCTCAATCTCCCTTGCTCATCTGTTTAGCTGCAGTGAAGCAAAGGGGAGATGCTCCACTCCCCATCCTTTACCCCCACCCCCACCACCTTGGTGTGATGAAGTTATCAGTGCTCAGCTAAGTTTCCACAGTCTGTTAAAGGGAGAGTGTGCCGGACAGGAAACTTACGGGAGGAGCTGACCCCGTGAGTTCTCTTGAAAAGCCCTCTGGAGGAGCTCAGGGTAGGGCCAGGCTGTGAGTCTGGATTGGCCTCTTCCTACCCTGATGGTCCTTGCACGCATCTGGGGCTGTGTGGGAGCATGTAGGGCTTCACATGTGCTGCCCTAGTGGGCAGAGTGGGATGTTTCTTGCTGGTGTGAAAGCCAATCCATTGCGTCTGAGAGTATGTGCATGGTGGGGCTTGGAGGCTGGTTTCTCTTCTCCCTGGCAGCCTTCATCCTACAAGTGAGCTTTATGCCTTCAAAAGCAGAGCATCTCCATCACTTCTTCCCCAGCACACAAGAGAAGAGGACTGGGGCAGGGGGGGAGGATGAAGGAGGGGGGAGAAAGGTGATGGAAATTTGCTGAGTTGGCATTGCAAGAACTCACTTCCCAGCCGCCCTGTGATTTATTTATTTATTTGTTTGTGTGTGTGTGTGTGTGTGTGTGTGTGTGGTAACTCTGTGACAGCAGCCGCAGCAATGGTCGAGTTGGAGAAAAAAACGGCCGGATCGAGTTAAAGGCAAAAGGAGACGGCTGGGGAGGGGACCCTAGCCTGGGGTGTGAGCCCCATACGCCTTGTGTGTCCTGGTCTGGGAGGACGGGACACCTCACCTTACCTCCCCTCTTCTCCCTCCTCCCCCTAAGATACTTGTTCACTCCGCTCTTCACCCTCCTTTCATCCCTGACACCTTTCCCCTCATTCTACCTATCCTTTCCTTGTTTGGGTATTTCTATCATTTAGGCTCCTCTTCCTTCCCTTCCTCAAGCTTCATCCCAAGTCATCATTCCTCCCTCCAGACCCTAACCCTCCCCTCACCATCCTGCACTACATTGTCCTGAAATTCTCTGCTCCCCTCCATCCTCCTGCCCACTCTCAAGCTCCTCTCCCTCCCTTGTCTTCCCTGGCCCTGGGTCTCCCATCCTGTGTGCCACAATGACCGTGATGGCTGGAGAGAACATTGATGAGACTTCCGCACTACCTGGCCACCCTCAGGATAGCTACCAGCCTGCTGTCCACGATGACCATGAGTGCTGTGAGCGCGTAGTGATAAACATTGCTGGTCTACGCTTTGAGACACAGCTGAAGACCTTAGCCCAGTTTCCCAATACACTGCTGGGCAACCCCAAGAAGCGCATGCGGTACTTTGACCCCTTGCGCAATGAGTACTTCTTTGACCGGAATCGACCCAGCTTTGATGCCATCCTCTACTATTACCAGTCCGGAGGGCGGCTTCGCCGGCCAGTCAATGTGCCCCTAGACATGTTCTCTGAGGAAATCAAGTTTTATGAGCTGGGTGAAGAGGCCATGGAGAAGTTCCGTGAAGATGAAGGGTTCATCAAAGATGAGGAGAGACCCTTACCTGAGAAAGAATACCAACGCCAAGTATGGCTCCTCTTTGAGTACCCAGAGAGCTCTGGGCCTGCAAGGGTCATTGCAATAGTCTCTGTCATGGTGATCCTCATCTCCATCGTGATCTTCTGCCTAGAGACATTACCTGAGCTGAAGGAGGACAAGGAGTATACTGTGCAGCGCACTGACAACACTACCCAAGTCTACAAATCCAACATCTTCACTGATCCATTCTTTGTTGTGGAGACCTTGTGTATCATCTGGTTCTCCTTTGAGCTGGTGGTACGCTTCTTTGCCTGCCCCAGCAAGACTGACTTCTTCAAGAATATCATGAACTTTATCGACATTGTGGCCATCATCCCCTACTTCATCACCTTGGGCACTGAGATGGCCGAGAGAGAGGGGACTCAGAAAGGGGAGCAGGCCACCTCCTTGGCCATCCTGAGAGTCATCAGACTGGTAAGAGTCTTTCGAATCTTCAAACTCTCCCGGCACTCTAAGGGCCTCCAAATTTTGGGACAGACCCTCAAAGCAAGCATGAGAGAGCTAGGTTTACTAATCTTCTTTCTCTTCATTGGGGTGATCTTGTTCTCTAGTGCGGTATATTTTGCTGAGGCTGAAGAACCTGAGTCTCATTTCACAAGTATCCCTGATGCTTTCTGGTGGGCGGTGGTATCCATGACCACTGTGGGCTATGGTGACATGTACCCTGTGACAATTGGAGGCAAAATCGTAGGCTCCTTGTGTGCCATCGCTGGTGTGCTGACAATTGCCCTGCCTGTACCTGTCATCGTGTCCAACTTCAACTACTTCTACCACCGAGAAACAGAAGGGGAAGAACAGGCTCAGTTACTTCATGTTAGCTCCCCTAATTTAGCATCTGACAGTGATCTCAGTCGCCGCAGCTCCTCCACAATCAGCAAATCTGAGTACATGGAAATCGAAGAGGATATGAATAATAGCATAGACAATTTTAGAGAGGCTAATCTCAGAACTGGCAACTGTACTGTAGCCAACCAAAACTGCGTTAATAAAAGCAAGCTGCTGACTGATGTATAAACAAAAAAACAAAATCCCCATTCACATCTTGAAGACTTTAAGTGACATAGTCACACTTTGTAGATGCTTTACTGATAGCCTTTGAATGCTTTATTTACCTCGTAAATGCATTGTTGCATTGCGAATTTTTGCTCCATGATAAAGAAGCTTCCAGGATCCATGAAAAATAAGATTTTGTTTATTAAAAAAAATTTCCCCCGATAAATAATAACCATTTAAACTAGCTTAGTTTTAAACCATAAAATTTCCACCTGATAAGTGATAACCATTTGAACTAGTTTAGTTTTAAACCATATGATGGTAGATCTAAACTTTTTTCTCTCTCTCTCTCTCTTTTTTTTTTTTAGTTAAGTCAACTTTAAATTAATTAAGACAGTTTTTAAAGCTATAAATCATATGCATGGATTCCAGTAAAAATATTCTGCAAAACTGCACAATTGCAAGAAAGTGCATCAGATAATAAAAAGTTTAGCAAAAATATGCAGCAAGCATTTGTCATTGTTTTTATGAAGGAGTGCAAATTTTCCCTCCACCCCCCATGAGAAAAATTACCTAGTTCTAATCTACAGATACACACAGCACCTTATTAAAAATACACTTAAGCTTGGTGTTTTTTGCTGTCCTTAGAAGAACTATCCTAAAAGAGGGAAACAAACAAACAAAACTGAAGACAAAACATCTGCAAAGTTGCTAAGTTTTCTTAAATGCAGATGGTTTAAACACACTTTTCCTTTTCCCTGTCTAGAACTGGATACAAAACGTTTAGTCCCTCTGTTGCAAGATAGCACAATGCAGTTTAATAGAAGCATGTTTGAATTTGATACTATTTATTTTATAATCGCATGCCTGAAATGTTACCTCAGACAATAGCAGATAAGCTTTCGTTTGAACTGAATCTTATAAAAATAGGTCCTTTATCTCTCTTTTTTTCTTTTTCTTTTTGATTTGCATTCACCAAAAGTGCACTCCTTAATTTATTAAATTGTTGGCTAGTAATTTAAAGTACTGTATTTAAGTGCGTATGTTAGTCAAAAGGGAACAATAACTTTTGAAGATCAAAGCATGTTCAAATATTCAGCATTATGGCCTATTTGATTAAAGTGTAACTTGAATTAGTTAATGCATGAATTGAATAATAATAATAATAATAATAATAATAAACAAAATTAAAAAATGCTTGTTAGACTGAGGGCCTGAATGAACTGACTAGAGAAACCTGATGGTTTTCCTGCATTGCTCAGGGAAATATGTTGGCTTTTGTCCAGGCATTGTCAGAAAAGAACATATTCCTTAAAGGGAAAACTGTATGGAAAATTAAGAAGTCAAGGTATATATAGCAACACCTAAGAACTAGTATCCTGTATTGTTGAAAGGTTCAGATGCATGCCTTCAGTGCATTCTCAGAATGTAAATGAAACCTATTATATGCATCCAAACTGCAGCAGCTAGTTTCTTTTGTAGTCATTATTCAGGATTTTTTTATTCCCCTTAAACTCACTGAAGAAACTCAACAGATTGTTACAGATAGTTGTGTAGTGCCTTTATCTTATATCCACTGAATTGCTGAAAGTGCCTCCAGGAACTGAGCAGATTAGAGACAATGAAGGAAGGGACAGAGCACCAAGGCAGGGTTAGGAGTGGTCTATAAGGCGTCTTGACAAAGAACAGAAAGAGACAGAGGAGGAAAGAAAAAGAGAGTTTGAGTGAGAGGGACACAGAAGAGAAGGGCAAAGACCACCAATGCCCATGGGATACCTTCCTTCCTCTGAGAGTCCAATGCTATAGGCTCAGCATTTACCTCTGCCATATAAGTCATAGTTATGTTTATGCAAGACTTCAAGTTTCTCTAGGTTGTTTAAAGAAACATCACTGCCATCATTGTATTTGTTCTTCATTTCCCCAAGATGGCTCTCTGGCAGCCTCTCCCAGAACAGCAGGATACAGGAGGAATTTAGGACTAACATTAACTGCAACATCACCCAGTCAGGCAATCGGATTGGAGGGCTGCACTTTTCTTTTCCTTGATTTCCCCAGGAGGTAGGTGAGAAAGGGTTTTCAGTGCCTATCTCTCTTTCTCTCATCCACTTTCAGCAAAAGATCAAATCTTAAATCCCACCACAGATCCTTAAAGTCATTCTTCTTTCTGGTCTCTATCTCCACTCTACTCTCAGCATGGTCTGGTAAAGAAAGCAAAGCTAGGAGAAGGCCTATTCTGCAATTTGACAGTTTTGACTGCTAGGTGCTGGAAGATAATAACCTGTGATCTTAAATAATGTAGGCACTAATCTTTATTTTTTTTTAATGGAGAAAGTTGAGGATCTTCATTCTGCACTTAGCATGTAGCCAACTGCAGTTGAACACTTCCCCACTGTACAGATCTCTTCTTCCCCTATTTTTCCTATATGATATGTGGATATATGTGCATAAATATATACGTGTGTGTGAATACATATGTGTGTGTACAACATACACACACATATGCACACACAGAGACACACAAAATTAAAGCACTTAGAATAAAAAAAGAAACAAAAACAAACCCTAACTCTGCAGTTACGCACAAGCCTGACATGCCTGGTTTCCAGAAAGACTTGACTTTACTTCTCACTGTGTGGCTTCTGTGAATCTTAATGATGAGAAAGTGATCAAGAACTGACGGACCTCTAACTCTCATAAGAAACACAAAGTATCAGATAAAGCAGGGCATTATATTGTCTAGGTAGATGTTGTAAAGCTTCTTTCCTGACCCTTATTAACTCAGCCCTGCACATTGTACATCTATCTCCCCATCAAAATCTGGTGGTCCTGATCTTTCCAAAGTCTTGAATTCTAGGATACGACTTCTCATGTCAAAATGGACTTGAATACTGCATTCAGCTTATCAAACAAACAACTAAACAGCAATAATCAGTTCACTGCTGTGGGACTGATGATCAGTAAGTAGCATCTGGGAGATAAGGTCTCACTTTGGTAACTTGAATTCTGTCCTAGTTGGGTATTTACACCTTAATTTAATGATCAGAATGATAATTATTCTTGTGTGTAAAGAGAAAAGTGCTGCATATAGCAATTCTTTGTCAGGAGGTGGGAGCTCATTAGAGCTTGAGATGGCTTGGGGAGCTTGAATGTTGCTTTGCCCATTTATAGCTCATTGCAAAGTATTTCCATAAATATGGAGCACAGGGATTAACCCCATGTAGCACAGGAATGCATTCTGGGCAAGTTTGACACAAAAAACAGTGACAAAAAACTCTTACCACCTTTACACAGAAAAGCAGAAATGTCTTTGAGGATCTGCAGGTACACTTAAAAAACTGCCTGTTCTTACCAGTGAACATCCCTTTCTAGCTTTCTTTTCTTTTTCTTTTCTTTACTTTACTTTACTTTTCCCTTTCACCCTACATTTCTTTTTACTACACAATTTGAGCTCTGTGGAGTTCCTTCTGTCAACGTAAGGGAATGAACTGTTGGCTGGTTTAGTGCTTCACTGAAAGATAGAAGAGACCACCATTCGTTTGCTAGGAAGCTCCCAGAAATGATGCCTGTGTTGTGCTGAATAGTGATATCAGTAGATACAGCAGCTTTAGTTGAGCTGTGGTTCAACGAGGCAAGGCAGCCACAGCAGTGTTACCTTCTTATGTGCCTCTAGACAGCTTTTCTTTTGCCACTTTGTAAAGTGGATGAAGGAATTTATCTGGTGTGACCAAGGCAGCAGTGCACTGTAGTGCAGAGGTAGCAATGAAATGGAGTGGCAAGGGGTAAGAATCACATAAAGTGGTATCTTGGCCCAAACTCTCCATCTTGTCCTACCACCCTTAGTTATATAGAACATTAGGGAACTGACAGAGGAGCAAGTGGGAAATGAAAGGCTCTGTACCCCTTTCCTTAACAGCATTGAGCAGTTGCTACCTAACTGCAAAGAGCTGCAGTCCTCTCTGCCATAGCTCCAACATAGGCAATGAACCAGATTAGTTTGTCTTCGAGAGGAAGTTAGTGTGCAGTAAGCCAGGATGTGAGTTCATAACATCCTAGAAAATCCGTGCAAACTCCCTACATGGAATCTCATCAGCTGTATCTCCACTGGGGACTTCAGAAAAGCTAATCCAAATTAATGAAACATGTGCATTTAAGGTTTTAAAGATTTGTTAAACTGCATTCAAGCCCAGCATGGACATTCTGTTGCAGTATAAAAGCAGCCTTAATCTGATTTGGGTTCATTCTTTTGGGGAGGAAAGTAAACTGAATTGAATTAAGGCTGCTTTAATTCTGAACACAATGGGGCTTAATGCAGTTTACCTCATCTGCCTCAAAATTTCATTCAGATAGACAAGATTTTAGTAATCATTAAATGTAGTGGAACTGACAGAGAGTAACTGGGGGGGAGTGTGGCCACATGGCATGAAACATTTAGTACGCAATAAGAGCATCTATGTAGACAGAGTGGAGTGATGAGTGCTGGAAAATCACAGCCTGGCTTACTGAGCACTAACACAGTGGGTTTGGGTGCAACTGTAGTGATTTCCTTCATTTGTTCCTGATTTATGCATTTGTAGATGTAAGGAGAACCAATCCCTCTGCCTTCTGTGAAGTTACCTTGGCAATGATCATGACCCAAGAAAATTAATGTCTACTTACACATTCTTTAACTGTGCACATGCTTAACTTGATGTACTGTCCATCCTGTGGACAGGCACTTGAAAGACAGTACAATGCGCTAGAGACTAGACAGGAATAGGCATAAAGAAAAGGGAAGTACCACAGCTTCTAGCCACTTCTCCAGGAAAGGTCTGATCCCCTAGTCTTTCAGCAACTCATTTCCACTGACAGTTGTAATTTTGGACTGAGAGGAATGCAGAATCAGTTCCAAAGTGTGATTTACCTTTCATAGCCATAGGGCTGGATGGAATTAGAAAGTTGTCCTTGCAATTGCACAACATGACAAGCTTGTTTCAGCCTGTATATAACAAGCCTGAAACAGATTCCTTTTCTCGGATGCTTTAACTAAGGACCTACATTTCAAATTTTTTGGACTTTTTTCGGGCTGAATTTATTCTTCCGTTATTCTGGCTTTATTTAATTAGATATAGCAGATTTCTTTTTTTTTAAATGCTTATCAAGTGTTCTTAAAGATGTCAATATTTATATCTGCAACAAAGAAACTTCAGGGTGTTCTATTACTTCATTTAGTGCAGCTGAACTTGCCGTCAGTGAAGTCAACAATTTATGCTGTCAGGTCATAATATACTTTGATATTTTCAAACGAAATAAAGTGAAGCTGAGGTCCTAACTGAAATTTCTCTCAAAATATCTGTTAATATCAATGTAAACCTGTATATTTCACCTGTTCACAGGCTCTAGCAAATGTCACTTCAAGTTATAAAAAAAATCATCTTCTGTTTTTGGTTTCTATAATAAATAAAATGAAAACGTTACATTTGGTTCCTTTAGGTGCATCAGTCTTCGATCCATGTTGTTATTTCAGTGACATGTCTATAATGTAATTGGGATCAAATGTAGATTTTACTTTTGTATAAAAAGTAAAAATGATATTTTTATGACGAAATTCAGCAATCTCCCTACGTATAAGCTACTAAAATTAAATATTTTTTCCTCTCCTTGACATGTAAACCATTGTTTTTGCAGTATGTTGGTTTGAAATGAATAAAGAGCAGCTGTCAGTAGAACTGTACATGGCCTCTCAGATATACCTCTGATTTTAAAGAACGAATATTACTGATGTAAAATAC
This sequence comes from Rhea americana, assembly GCF_003343005.1. Taxonomy (NCBI): domain Eukaryota; kingdom Metazoa; phylum Chordata; class Aves; order Rheiformes; family Rheidae; genus Rhea; species Rhea americana. The sequence goes on along the minus strand of NW_028185506.1, from coordinate 215,441 downwards.
AGAAGCTCAATAGTCTCCATATGAAGTGCACCATCAGGGCAACAAACTGCTTAAGCTGACTCAGCTGTACTTATTTCTATCATTTACAAACTGCTTATACTTTGGATCATGTACTTCATTGCCACATAACAGCTCATTTTATTTCCAGTAGTGAAATCATTTGGTTTATCATTTTTAGAACCTCCAATGTCATGAGTTCTTGAACTATTTGAAATGCATAGTTTTCATCTATGCAATTTTACCTGCTTCTGTACTTATTCATCTGTTCATACTTGACAATAATTAAAGATAATTTTTAAGGATCTTACACAGGAATATTCTGTCTGATTATTTTCTGTACTCTGAGTTTCTCTCTCCTGTCACCACTAGACAGCGCCACCTGAAGTGAATGGCTGGTTCATTGATGATTTCCTTATTGAAGGGTGATACAAATAAGAAATGGCAGCATAGTCAGTGTGAAATACCACTGTGGGCTTTGAAGGGCTTGTAAATGTCAGCTCAAGCTTTACAGTGCCGTTATTCCAACAGTTTTGAGCCAAAGCCCCCTGACTCCATCAGCTGCCATATGCTTTGATTTAATCTTGAGTAAATCATGTTCTGGGGCCAAATCTTGAGGATTTCAGTACTGAGACAGCACTCAGTTCCACTAAAAATGGTGGAAACAAGATTCAGATGATGGGTTGTGTTCTCCAAAGGCTTGTGGGTATCAATTAGCACATTACAGCTGTATTCTTTAATCTGAACCATTGACTGTAAAATTATTAAGTAAGTTCTGACTTGAAAACAGGTTTAAAAAAGCTATTTTTCATGCTTTTGGATCATGTTTTTTTTTGGTTTGGGTTGAATGTAAGGAAGTCAAACTGACCTGGGCTTGTTTCTTTTGCAACTTGTTTGTCTTTTTTTTAGGGTGTGTTTCACACAAGCTGTTTATATGCAGTTATGCTTTCTATGTCTTGGACTTCAGAATAGATATGACGACTTTCAGGTATTTGGTTCTGATAGGTCAGCAGTCTTAAAGATTACTTCTTTGCTTCTTTATGACTTTGAGATCTTTTTACCAGTTATGTCATATAGAAAGAAGGAAATGACATTAATCCTCATTATTTGATGCAAAGGTATTCTGTATTAGAGGTCAATCTAGAAAGACTGCCAGATCTTTCAGTAGATATGTGTTTTTTGTAACAGTGAGATGCATACACAGTAAAACACTAATTGCACAARATTAAGTTAAGTGAAAATACCCTAACCATATATCACATAATAAAGTCTGCGTGGTGCATCATGTGATTTTATTTTACTCTCTCTCTTTTTTTTTTTTTTTGCTTTGCTA
>NW_028185506.1:128748-214061 GCF_003343005.1 Rhea americana | reverse complement strand
CTAACCCTAACCCTAACCCTAACCCTAACCCTAACCCTCTCTCTTTTTTTTTTTTTTTGCTTTGCTACTTTGCTAGGCATCAATGAAATCCTCATTCATCAATAGTTTCAAATATATTTAGAGAATATTATTGAATATTGCACATAGATTGACAAAAACTGTTTTGTCAAGCTGACAGTAAGAATTTGCAGCTAATACTCTTAAATGGGTCTGGTTCAAGTCATTGTCAATTGCTTCTTGATGCTGTTCTTGATTCAGCAAGGTGCTCATGTCTGTACTTGGCTTCAAGAATGTCATCACTGTCATTGACTCTGGCTTTTGATATGTCTAAAATCTCATTACTTCTTCATTTCCATGTAAAAAAGAAAAAAAGAAATGCTTGTTTACTACCGCTACAGTATTGAGCTTCTCTTTTTCACCCTTAGCAAAGTTCATATTACAGTGTTTATATCAAGTTATAGTGCTGCAGCATAACCTATTTTCCTGAATCTACAGTCTAGTTGCACTATTAGCCATTTCTGTATCCCTCTACTAGTTTTCTCCCTTTTTGTCCCATACTTCATCCTGTGAAACACCATCCCTAAGCTGCTGAGGGCCTTAATGGTCTATCTTATCATATCTGTCACAGATACATTTCATAAAACTCCTTTATCCGAAGACTGGGAATGCCATTTCTTGTATTCTGATTATACTTGTGTTGAAGAAAGGCCATGCCTGTTTCCATCTGTGCTGCCTCCTCTGTGTGGAAAATGCTCTCACTAGATTCCTTTGACCATAATGCTTACCAAATAATCAGCCATAACTCATATTGTTATACTGACCAGTATCTTACAATATCTCATGCTTTATGATGCCCCATCTTTCTCACAGCCTGGGTAGTCACTGCATTCCTTGGTACATCTTGTATTGAGATATTTGCATTGATATATTCAGTTTTGCTAAGGGGATTTGCAAGCAAAACTGCATACAGGGCCAGGTCCCAGAACATGCTTTTACCTTCTAAAATGAACCATGAAAACACCAAGTTCTGCATTAGTTGAGTCCTTCAGTCCTTCAGTTCATTTCTTAGTTTATCTTAAAAGTAAACAGATTGTGTGTTTTTTTCCCTTAAATGCTAATCCTGTTATCTTGCCTTTTATGTGTCATGAATTAAAAAAATTCTACTTACTGAATCTTTTTTATGGTTACACCATGCACTTCTTGTCTTGTAGATTTGCCCTGAAGCTGCATATGCTAAGCTTAAAATGCTGGTCTGCAGATCTAACTTAGGTAACAGATGCGCTGATGATCCTTGTACTGGAATAGACTCCCCTTTCTCCCTCAGCTGTACTAACACTCTGGTTTTGAGGGAAAGAAAAACTGATATAATCCTTTTTTGTCTCTAATTCAGCTGACTTTTAACATGGAGAAGAAAAGAGTCCATTCAATAACATGGTATCCTTTTTATCTGATACTTTATAAACACTGATTATTTTAACATGAATTTAATTTACCTGAGTTACTCTTGGAAGTTACTCAGCTTATGTGTGCTATTTTTATTGATGGATGCAGAATAATTGATTCATGAAAACATATGAAACTAAGGTGAGAGTATATTTGCCCTTACTACAGAGCAACTAGAAGAGAACTTCTCTCACAGGAGTGTTTTTACCCACTATTAAAATCTTATACCTTCATCCAAAGGATCAGCTGCCTTCAGCTAGCACTCTGAATCAGACGGTCATACTGCCAAAGAAAATCAGACCACTTGATTCAGTGCTACCCCTGAAAGCGACTGCTTTGTACTGTCTCAGGAAAGCTCTGCAAATATGTGGAGGGAGCTGCTGTGCTCTTAAGGTAAACCAGAGCCCACAGAACTAAATAGGACTACAACTTTTCACTTCAGAAGACTGTAGGAAGACCATGATTTCATCGTTCCTTTCAGACTGCTAAGAAAAGAAGATTAGAAACATTCTGTACTCAAGGTTTCTAGCAGATACCACAATATTCCATAGCTAGTCTTTCTATAAAATGCTCACTTTATAGAGTATTCAGATTAAGAAGCTTTAATTAGCACAATAATACTTCAGTCCGCTCAGCTTCTCTAAGAGCTTCCTAAAATACCTCACATTTTATTCCAGTGAGAAGACAATAAGAGAAAGCTCTTATACCTAGAAGATGAAAATGTAATTGAAGGTGGTATATTTGGGGACCTCCTCTCACTGTGTAGGAACATTAGTACATTTGCCTCTGAGTTTTGGTAATGTTGTGGGTTGCCAGAGAGCAGCTCTGCAGAGGAGTCTGCAACTGTCACTAGCTCCAATAGCAAAACCTGCATAAAAGGATGCCAGATCTTTAAGAGGAGGACAGGTCTAAGAGAAAATGTGGTTCATGGATCACCATTACCATCCTACCCACTACTATTAGCACAATGTGAGGAATGGGAGCAGGAAATTTGTATTTGGTTCACATAAAAGGCCTGAAATTCAACATCCAGATGCAATGTGAATTGGGTTTTACTATCAGCTGGCTACCTAGGCTGATACCATTGAGTCACTTCAAAAGATTTAGTTAAAGATTTTTGAATTGTACAAGTGATAAGAGGGTTAATGATTAAGAGCTAAATAATCCAAATGTACCTGCTAGAATGGGTATTTGTGTGGGGGAGGTCCTCTGTCATTTCAGTCCTTGTATGAAGTATTTCCTATGCTCATCTCAGTAACTCCAGATGAGTTCATTGGCAGCATACAGTCACACTTTCTAGTGCCCACACCCACAACCACAGAGTCACAATGTCTTTTTATAGTACCTTCATTACCTTTAGTAGAATTGCCTTTGCTTGACGAAGAATATGTAGAACTTGAGTCATACTCATTGCTTGGTCTAAGCCTACATTTTATTAGAAATAACTCAATGGCAAGAAAGGCAAAAAAAAAAACCAGTCAGCTAAAAACCTAACTCTCCAGACAAACCCTAGGAGGATTTTTCCAGCCTATTCATCCATGAGTTATAGACTTGAACAATTCATTCTAGACAGAAAAATCTAAATGTTTAATTTATGGAAGACTTAGCCCTTGCTATTTGGTAATTCTGAAGACAAATCTGCACTTGAAATTCTACACTGAATTCCATGTGAAAGAATATCTAGACTTCGATGACACTTAGCTCCCTGTGTGTTCTGAATTGACTGTGGGAGTTGAGACTGCCTACAGAGGCCTGACACTTGTCCTCCAGGTGTGATCGCACAGGCATTGGTAGGTGTTCAGCTGTATTTTTGTCTTCTTCTGGTGACTTAGACCCTTTCCTTCTGTTTTCAGTGTGTGGCATTCATCTTCAATCCAGCAAAGTCAATTTCAGCTTACAAGGAAAGTAGTTTTCCATTGTTTCTTTTTCTACTTAGCTGACTATCATTCTGAGCTTTGTTTACTGAACTTTGACTGTTACAGTGACTTTTTGAGGCCAATAAATCATTTACAAATGTTCTTGAATTACTCACAGAAATTAATATTTCCTGTTACCCTGATATCTTCAGCTTCAGGTAATATCATGAAGTTTGGTTATTTCTGTTGCAAACTATTCCTCCATCCCCAGAATTTGAAAATATAAAAGGGGAAATGAATGTCTGCTGAAATGTTCTAGAAACCTGTTATGCAAGATTCTCCTAAAGGGTGGGAATATTTGGAACTAGCTTTTGCTGAAATTGAGTGATCTTGGCATTTTTCATTTGAGGAAGACTAAAAAAAAATAAAAAAAGGATCTCTGTTACCTGGGATACATTCCTCTGGTGTGATTATTTAGATGATAATAATGACAGACCTTCCAAGAGAAGGGCATTTACTGTTAATGGGGTCTTAATGTTAACTCCTGTTGTGTCTAATATTTAAATCCTGAGGTGGCTGAGATATAAATATGGAAGGAGCAGCCACTGGGTGTGTGCAGTAATTGCATGATGTTCAGAAGGTAATGTCTCTGAGGAGGGGTGGCTGTGCTATTATGGACTGACAGCCACGATGGGTGACTGGAATGTAACCATTTTGGTCACAGACCCAAGAGTCTGGTTAAAACCAGAAAGTTACCCTGGGTTGTTGCTTCAATGAGGCAGTGGTTCAACAAAAGAAAGAACTGCCCATAAGAGTCCAAATACCAGATGAGATATCCTTTTGCATATGACAAAAGCACTGATCAATAACCTTGACTGTCCTGAATAAACTTGTTCAGTTAATTGTGATGGATTAACATCTTCCTGAGTATGAGGCATAAAACCAGCATGAAGTAGAACACCACCATGGAGTCTGTTTTGTGTGCTGTGGCTAATTTGTCAGAAACACAGAGGAATGTCATGATTTAGGTGAAATTTGTGTTGCTGAATGCTCTGAGAAGTCTAAAGATTTGGTATAAATCCCTGAGTCCCTGAAGCCACTGATTCAGTCCTTCCGAGGTGATGTTGAACTGCTTTCCAACACAGCAGTCAGAGGCATGCTCTCAGCACTTGGGATAAGAAATGCATTAATAACTCGTTGTCTTTAAAGACTGTGGTGTTTCTCTGGTATGTGGGCATAACTGGAGTTGTGCTCTGGTCTAGTCTGGCATCGTGTCTATTTGCCCTCTAAATATTTCATTTACTTTTCTAGTCATTTGGTAACATTCCAAGATGCTGTTAAAAAGCAACTGTGTTTTGTCTCAGAAGTAGCTGTATTTCCACAATGGAAAGGTAGCTTGTGTGTCATTGTATTAAATTGGTAAAGAGTTTTGGGAATGTTCAGGGGTGGCATGTGCTGTATTAAAACAGCGTATCATAAGGTATATATCAGAGGATATTAAAAAGCAATCTGAAACTCTGTGATCGTCAATCTCTTCAGTTATTGATTAAAGGTAGTTAATGGAAGCTGGCTATCACTGCATAGCTACTGTTGCTAAAGCATATTCAAAGCATGCATTCTGTCTGACAGTGCTATGATTTATTTTTCCTGTTTTTTAAATATCTGTTTTAATCCATCTTATGACACTTTTAAAAGGCTGTTGAAATCCACCAACTTGAAGAGCTACTTCAGAACAGATTGATATGTCCATACTATACCACATAATGGATTGGAATATATGTGATTGGAAGACAGGCAGCAGAATGGAGAGAGGTTGATGTTCTGATTTTTGTGTTTTGTTTTAGAAATACCCTTTAACTTCTATCTTCTAAGAGCTGGGCACAAAAATGAGTGTAAAGAATGCTGGAACTGAAACTTTGCTGCCTGTGTCTTGTGCAGCTCTTTGTAACTACATAAAATGAAAAATGCCCTGGTGTGAATCAGTGTAACTTATTCTTCTGAACTAGTCAGCTGAAGATCTTTCTTTCCCATTCATCTTTAATAGTGTTTTATATAGATAAGAGCAAATGGGAAAGAATCTTGCCCGTCAGGTTCCACTGTAGGATGATAAATAGAAAAAAAAAAACCTACCTGCTAAAAGAGAGATGTGTTAAAGTCACATCAATGTACTTTTTCATGAAATGGTGTTCTTTGACTCTGGACAGTGTTCTGTGATCACACGCTTTAAGATATGCTTTAAGATAATAGAATGAAACTTGGGAGTCAAGGAAATATATATGTGAATAACCTTGATTTTGCCCATAGACCTTATAAACACAATACCGTTTTAGTGAAGATTTAAGTTTTCCTCTTTTACTGTGTGAAGGTGCAAACTTAATTTGGAATGTTTTACGGAAAATTAATCTCATATCATCTAAGGTACAGGAGAAAAGTCAACTTTCATGGAGACATTTACAGAGCAGCTAACTTGTAAATTTCTATCCTTCTGCAGATGATTTTTAATACCTCTTTTATAAAGTTGTTGTAGCAGTATCAAAAGGTGGGGTTTATTATTTTGGAAAGTAATAGTCTTCAGGCCTAATCTGCATGTACACAAGAATATTTTTGTTTTATTCCTCTTTAAAACCTCTCATTGATAACTACTTTTCACGTAGTAAAATCTCAAGTATCATACTTTAAATCTGTAGGTGTATCTTACTTTATGCAGAACATTGGTAAAAACAATACCAGTAGTTTTTGTTACAGACAGAAGCCACATTCATTTGAGAAGTTTGCCAGTATAACAGTACCACTGAATCTTCTGCAGTGCAGAATAAACTGTACTAAAACGTATATCCAGCTAATACTCCATGGTGATTCGAAACACTCATAAGCAGTGATGATGATGAAGCAATTGAAATAGCTGGAACTTCTCAGAGTATTATGGCTGGTAGGAGGGTGCCTGCTCTTCCCTTCTCATAGAAGGTTACTGAATGTATCTGATGCCTTTTTTTTTTTTTTGACTTGTTTTTTAGGGTAGAGAAGAATTCTCTCTCTCTCTCTCTCTTTTTTTTTTTTTTTTTTTTTGCCAGCTGTCTCGAGACACAAAACCTGACCGTGGCCTTACAAATGAGCTCATTAAACTTTTAAGAGCGAGAACTATTGTGAAATTGTAACAGTCCCAGGATGCAGGAAAGCACTGGTGCATATGAGCAAGTGCCTTGTTAATGCCAGTTCTAATTACCATCCCCATTAGGTCTGGTCAGATAATTTTGTAATCACAACAGAACCTAAATCTATTTAAAACAACTTAAAACCTTGCTGCACAGAATCTCATGGGAAGTTTGGGCCACTTGGTCCATGTTCTAAATCTTCTGAGGTTGTAAGGGGAATGGCAGCAGCTGTCAGAGCCCACTGTATGGAGTTGATTGAGACTACATTTCCTCATTTTCCAAGATGGTGACAAGGCAGTGATAGGGACATAGTGAAATCCATAGCTGGGCAGGGACGCTGATGTAGGACCAACTAGATGCTCAGCCATTTTAAATGGGTTGAGTTCCAGTGAAGACAGTGGCCAGGGAGATCACCAGTGTAAGGAAAGCTAGCAGGCATAAGCCTCAAAATTGTAGTACAAAAGCAGCTTATGGTAGCAAAAGGCAATTGAGGGCATTTTTTGTGAAGACCCATGCATTTCAGAGCTGATCTTTCCAAGTGCCCTAAATTCCCGTTGAATTCAGCACCTCTTAATATGTTACCAAACAGGAATTATAGTAACAATGACAAGTAAAAAATGTGATTCAAATGATACTCTGTTGTTAGTTCAGATAAAACCTGCATGTTTATTTTTCTACTTAAGACGAGGACTGTTGGTGTGAAGTACCAAGTAAAATGGTTCCCTGGGTCTCAGGAACTACATTAAACAGATGAGTAAAAGAAGGATATATATATATCCTATATATATATGTATGTATGTATATATATATATATTTTTTTCCTTAAGCTTGGTGATTAAAGTTTAAAATAAAACCACTCTGATTATTTTCTATCCAGTAGCATCTGGAATGAGGCAGGTGTTTTTTATAGATAAATGGGAGAAAAGCTGTTTGCCTTGTTTCCGTTAAGTAACATGATATGATGTTCGATAGAAGCAGTAGGATGCTAGTCCTTTTATAGATCTGCTAAGAAATGGATTTGGTAAATGTCTCTGTGCTCATAAATATTGCATAGATGCATTCTAATCTACTGATAACATGTGACTGAATTACTGCCTACTAGATAATTGTTTTAGCCCTCACAGTCTTTAGTTTGCATAGTTACATTTTAAAAAGGGCTGCAAACACACAGTCAAACATAGAATCAGAGTGATAATCTTCATTCTGAGAAACTTTTGGTGGAAAGATCTGGTTCATGACAAGGAAGTTAAGCGCACGTAGATTCTTGTAGCAGTTTTGTCCCTTAGCTCTGTTTTAAGTCCCTGGCTCTCTCGTTGTCTGTGAAACTTGGGGAACATACTATAGCACCTCTGTACAGAAAGGTCATTCAGATACATGTGGCTTTGATGCTGTCTTGTACACTGAGAGGAAAATTACATCCTAACACCCTATCTGATTTGATAGGGTAGTAGAGGCCTGTTAAAAAGACAAATTCATTCTTCCTTGGACTTGGCTTCATTCAGCAACTACCACTGCAGACTTGGAAATTTCATTATCATCTTAGCTCCATATTTCCAACTGCAAAGAGCTGAGATACTGAAGTGGTAACAGTTTACTGCCTCCATCACTACCTGACTCTTCAGAGTTGTTGCCTATGGAGATACAGATGCTGATGAGCACGTTTCTAGGGCACAGAGGATTTCCTTATGCTAAGTGCAGGCTTCTGAAATTCAGCCTGACCATGAGCAGAAACATGGCAACGCGCAGGTGACTAGGATTCCCTTACTGCTGATACAAAGCTGTGCAACAGGTTGGCTCTTTAATCAATGCAGTTTTCAAGCAGTTTGGAGCTGGCTCTTGTCATAAGACTGCACGGGGGACAGTAAATCTGTATCCCCAGGGCATAACAAACAAGCCAGCAAGGGCTGTCAGCACACATGACTTGTGTTGGGACACACAGCTCTCCAACCTCATTTTGTGCTGTAGAGGAGAAATGATGAGGAACCACTCCCAGCATTCCCCTTCTCAGTTTTTCAAGAGTGCCATACCTGTCAATAGCTCTTGGCCACATAGAGATTGTGGTATGTGGCTCATGGAGTCAAGAGTTATATCCTCTAGGATGGTGAAAAAGGATGCGATATAAAGAGCGGTTTCACATGGCATCCTGCTCCTTTCCATTCCCCTGTGTTCTTATTCGCAGAACTGGTGTTATCTGCGAATTTTTCTGTAGGCTGTGGTACTTATCTTTTCTCAGGGTAGAATGTGGTTTTGCCAACTGAGAGCACAGGGCTTTGGCCTCATCCTATTCTCACACTTTCTCTGGGGTTTAGATGACTGGCGGTTGGTTCAGGTCGTGCCAAACTCCAGGCCAGTGGGGAGGGATCATTGTTCTGGAGTACAGGGAAGTGTGGATTAGTATGATGGCAGGAAGCAGGGAAGGAAAGTATAATGCAGAGAAGACAAAGCTAGTTTACTTTTTTCTACTTCTACACTTTGGCTTTCTGAGGACAATGACAACTGTACTTAAAGTTTTATGACATAGTGGGAATTATTATGCTACCTCCATTACTGCTAAGAAAGGATATTTGCCATTCTATTTTCAATTTTTTAAACAATAAGCAAGTGTAGTTATCAGGAAATCCAGAATGAGGAATAGTGTTGTTTCCGTTTGTTTAGGGCTAGCCATTGAAAGTGGGTATAATTTGCTCAGCAATAGTTGCTCATTGTGGATTCAAACTGAACTGTATGGAGGCCCATCTACATGCACAACATGCCAGATTGTAAATTCAGTGTTTGTGTTCATGTGTAGTTGGTAGTGCAATAGTCTGTCTTGTTAGTACTGGGTGCTACAGAAGAAGGTGCAGAAACCCCAGAGAATACAGGCAATCACATACGTGCTCATATACAGTCTCATCTTGATTTCCAGTACACAGAGATTGCTTTAAAACCCAAAGGATGATGTTAAACTGGTAGTTAAAGTAACCAGAGATAATCTTGACATTCAAAAATATACATATCCATCCTTTCAGAAATATTTCTTCCTTAAGTCAAGGCAAGAGCCAAAATGCAAAGTAAAAATCTTTCATATTTCTCCTCAAGTAATCACTAATCATGTGGGCTGGACCTATTTGATCCCATTCTGATCTCATCCTGGAGGTAATTGATTCTATTCACTTGAGATGGGTTTGTGCTGTGCAAATACACGTATGAGAAGAGACTCACAGATGATGTGTCAAGACATGTTTGTAGAATTACAGTTGGTGGATTGAAATCTCCTGGCACTGGAGTGGTTTTAGAAGAAATTGGTAGTGAAGGACACAGGCTGTTCTGCTGTGGTTGGTGTAATGGCATCAGAAATTAAAGGTCATTATGCTTTTGCATAGTCAGATTTATTCCACTGGTTATATTACCCCACATTTAAGATGCAGTTGGTGGAAGCATAACTGAGCATGTCACTTTTAAGCTCCCTGGCTCCTTTGAGAATGTCAAATCACTTCAAAGCCTTTATCCACACTGTTTGGTCCAACTTGCTTGAGTTGGAATCAAAACGTGGAGGCAAAGCTGTTCTTTCCCTCATGATACCAAATGACATTTCTATCCTTAGGCAATGTGAAGCATTCTTCCCAGGGTAGACTGTGCTTGGATGTCCTAGCAATGTCTTAATAATTTGTATTTGCTGTTTTCAGTAATTACTGATTACTACAGTACAGGAATCAGGCAAACTTTGAAACCTATATTCATCGTACCCTGAAAACCTTTATTCGTCATACTGTGAGGACAGAGTGGAAACTTCACTGTGAGTTGATGGTAGTGTGAAGCAGATGCCACCACTGTGAAAATCCAGAAAGAGAATGATGCCAAATTCTGCACTGAAATACACTCTTATAAATCAGCAATGTCTTCATTTTAGTCAGTTGTTGTTTACAATGGAGAACATAGCCAGGTTTATAGTCTGGCAATGTTGTCCACAACTAGGACTGGAAGTCTGTAACTTGGCAGTACAAGAAAAAATGAAGACTTAGATTTTTCTGATTAAGAGGAGGCTTTTGACCTGAAATTTGATTTCCAGGAGCCATGGAAGGAGGGGAGAGATGTGGCAACCTGAACTTTGATTTCCAGGAGTTATGGAAGGACTTTTTTTTTTTAGTTACAGATGTTCTGGTGTTAGTGTAAGAGTCCGAGTAAAGAAAGAAGAGATCAAATTGATTTGTGGTGGCATGAAGCAGGGATTTGCCACTGAACTTGCAGCAAACCATTGCCTCCATTGCCTCCCTGCTACTGGGCCAAAGAAAGGAAGAGGCAAGAATCTCTGGCCTAAGGGTCAGAGCTTTGTGTCCTGAAATATTGATGGTCTCACAAACCAACTGCTAAAGCAGAAGAAAGGGGAGCTTTTTGCTTTCCTCAGTTCATTTACTTCCAGGAGTACAATCTCATTTTAGAAAATCTGTCTGGGAAGCTTTTTGAAACATGCAAAAGCTTGAGCTGGTTAAAATGGAAACTTTTTATTTTCTCCAAAAAATGTCAGCAAAAAGCAGAGTTTTCTTTTGGCCAGGAGAAAACATTCGATGGAAGAAAAATAAAAGAATTTTTGGCAATCATGTTTTGGGGGCCTAAAGGAATCTGAGATCTTTAAAATGTTAGTCTTCAGAGAGGCTGCACCTTAAAATAATACATTGACTTCTGAATACTTCAGTTCTGATGCAACTGTACAATTGATTCTGGAGCTCCTTGATTAAGTGGGTATCTCTGYTCACTACTGCATTCCACAGAATAAAGAGCCCCAAGAGGGATACTGTCAGCTTGGCCATGTCAAATAACAGAGCCCATGAACAGTCTATGAATATTGCTAATCCCAGATCTCTCAACACTTTCTTTTAATGGACCTACTCAGTTCCCACTGAAACCTCTAGCCTCTAATGGCAATTCCTCTTTTTTTGCATTGTTATTTAATATCCAGTCCATGAGATACTTCCCATGGGTTTGCTGATAGGGTAGTATTTTTACAGTCAGTTACATAAGTGTGCTTAGCCATAGCAGTAAAAGGTTGTGGAGAGTTAGGTCCGAATTGAATTTTGCCATTGACTGCCACGAAAACAGGATCAAGCTACCATTATTGCAAATTCAAACTGTTTCTTCCCCCACAGGCCTAATTTTCAGCCCCTTATTATGCCAACTTTTGAAAATAATGGATCTGTTTAGTATTGATATGGTCACTGCAAAGTCAGACCTCCTGATTGCCTTGTGCTATTTTTGTGTTGGTTTTCACGGTTGCTGTCTGATTCTCATTTCTCTTTGCATTCTGATTTCTCCTGCTGTCCTACTGAAGCTGCTTCCTTTCATTGATATCAAGATATTTGAACTGAAGTTACTTAGAAGCTCTTATCTCATTCAATGTTCTGTTAGTGCTGTCTGATAGAGCGCAGTCCATTGTTACCGTTCATTCATGCAATTATACTTGATTTTCAACCAATTGATTAAGTCTAGGTTGTATCTCAAGCATTATTATTGAGATACTTAAGTGCTTTGCTGAAAACTGTACCTCCTGCCTCCTTATGCTCATTCATTTTTTTTGTCTGTCAGAATATATAATCAGGTCTTTCTAACATGTCTTTTCAGGTCCCCTCCACACATGCTAAATAAAATTATGCAGTAAGCCCCCTGGCATCATCTCAGAAATGTAGTCTCTTTTGGGTTACATAATTGCAGGTCCTGCTGACTTCAGAAGAGGCTGCACAGTGCAACTGAGGGAAGTTTTATCCTCAGAGTTTGCAGCTTTCCTTTAACTATTGCATTCTACTGAGAATGTGGAGGCAGGACTCACCTGGCTTGCTTCTTTTTCTTTTGGAGGAACTGGTATTGCATTTTCTGCTCCTGGTACTCAGATCTCCTGACCTTTTGCTCTGTCCTTCTGTGATGCTCTTAAAATAATACTCTAACTTCTGGAAGTTGTGTGGCAGTCTCCATGAGAAGTCTGTGATGCAGGTTGGCCTAGGCAGAATTACTAGTTTGTGTTAGTATGAGACAGCCAAATGGTCCTTGTTAACTTCTGGGTAACACTGGAAAACAATGATCCCCTGGAAACTGTTGGAGACACGTTGTTCTTCAGTGCCTTACTGAAAATGTTGCGTGTGAATGCTAACTATTTCTTAAAAACACATGACTGCACATATACAAACCCATGACATCCTAACTCCTGAACAGTCCTTCTGATAATGTTAAACTTAGAATCAAATCAGGTTATACTTAGCAGGAGTATTACAGCTGTATGTACTGTATAAGCCTTTGAAAATGTAAGGCATGGTAGTATGTTAATGTGAGTGTTTGATAGACAAGGATGGAAACTCTCTGAAAATGAGATGATTTTGAGATGGAGGAACATCTCTGTGTAAGGTATCCAGTGATATAGTTGAGGTTTAGACAGGACGCCAGGGGAAAACAATAATCAAGTGGGTAGTTCAGCACTGAAATGCATCATCCAGCAAGTGTTGGAAACTCCAAACTTTGAAATTTTGGGGGGTTAAAGAAAGCCACAGCTGACCAGACCTGGCATTGCTGATAGTTCTGCTCTGAGCAGGAGATTAGTCTAGATGACTTCTAGAGGTCAGTTCCAGTCAATGCTTCTGTACTGAGAATAGATGCTACACAACTAAAAAGAGATGAGTGAGAAGGAGACAACATGGATCCTTTCGAAACTCATGAAGCTGCAGCTTGTAGCTCAGAAATCTACTTGTCTATCTTTTGCCTACCAGTACACAGTAACCTTTGAAGTTGACTTGCAGGAGAAAAATTAGGCTGTGGGAATAGCTAGGGGTGAAGGAACGGGTGAATGATAAAACTACATCATGCATATTCCAGTCTCTTCTGGTGCAGAGAGGCTATGCCTTGGTTTGCACAAGCTGCTTCAGACCAGAGATGGCTGCAGTAATGAAATAAGAAAGGAATATATGATATGCAAGAGAAGTGTAAGTGCTCTCTGCCATATTCATGCACTAAGGAGAAGTTTCCACTCCCTTCTATTTACTGCATTGTTCCACTGTGTGCAGTTTGTGTTCCTGAGCTGGATGAAAGGATTATGGTCTGGCACAAGGGATTTTACTGGTGCTGTATGTGCATGTGGGAGTGTGGTCACCTCTATTCTGATGGAAACTTTTATTATACTTCTGTTAGAAAGATGAGCAAGTAGGCAGAACTAAAATGTCAGGCAGACATTTGTCATTTTGAAGAGAACATGATTCTTGAAAATGCAGTTTGAATTCTCCAGGGTATCCAGAAGCGACACAAGAGCTGAGGAGCTGAAATGTCCTCCCATCCTCACCGAAAAGGACACTCAGCACCAGTATAGCCCACTCAGATCTACCAGTGCTGTGCTGAGATTTCAGAACTTCCAAAGGCCTGTGATCCCAGCCCCACTTCATCTTTACTCTACATAGGGCTGAAATGTTACTTGCTGCCTATGGAATCACTATTCTGCCCTTGTCTGGAAAGGGCTAAGCATAGTGGCCCTGGTTCAGGAGAGCACTTAATTGAAGCAGATCAGCCATGGCTCTGAGGGCTACATTTTGTTCCTAACCCATCTGATTTCTCCTTTGCTTGTAAATGGCTCTGCAGATTTGTAGCTCAGTGGTTCTCCTCAATGTACCTTACCTTCAGCTTTAACTTTGTGTTTTCCCACTCAGAGTCCTTTGGGGCAAAATGGACAAACTCTAATGATTTGTTTAGATCACTACTAGGGGAACACAAACTCATTTATCTCATTTGTATGCATAGTCCCCATAAGGCTTGCGGGAATCACTATTAAGTCTTAACACAATTTTCTTGATAGTAGATTCCTTGTTTGTTTCACTTGTAGAAAAGTTTGTCCTTTTCTAAGTAAGCTGTGTTGAGATGAAATCTTTTGGTGGAGTTACAGCAGTGTGCAATTTATGCTCTTTAATGCCTTCTTAGACTGACAGATATTCATTATTCTGTTTAAACAACAAAGTGGGATCAATTAGAGAAGAGCAAATACCCTTGCAAAAAATTTGGGAAAGAAATTTGTTTTTTAAGTATTCTATGGGTTTTAACTGTCTAAAAACAAACATTTGGCAAAGATTTCCAAATGGAGGTCAATGTTTTTTTGCTACTGTGTTTAGTCTGATAGTATTAATGGACAGAGTTTTCAATGTTGTTCTCTGCTCATCCTGTTCTGCTTCCCTTGCCATCTACAGAAATCTGAGAGGAGACTGAGGTTCAAGCAGCTGAACAGGTTCAAAAATTCCACTCTGTGTCTCAAGCTAGATGACTAAAGATGAAGCATTGAAAAGGCAGTGGCATTTTTTAAAATCTAGCCCTATCAACTCTCTGTTCTGACTGTGCAGTTTCTTTGCAAAAGGTCAGTGAAAGTTTGAAAAAAAGATCTGAGGGCCTAAGCAACTTGATGTAGTTTTAAAGCTAGTCCTGTTGTTGATTGGACTGGAGACCTCAAGGGATCCATTCTACCACAAATTATTCTGCATTTCACTTCTTTTCTGACTATGGAGACTGTGACATGTGGCACCTCACAGTAACAGCATTTCCAGCAATGGTTTATCTCAGTTCACCACCCTAACACTCTCTACAGAGCTGGGCTTTAGTCATCCTCTTCCTCTGATTTAAGACAGAGAATAAGCATGATACTTTTCACATTTTCCTTGTCAACAGTTGTCATCTCTCAGAACAGTCCTCCTTTGGTTAGCCATTCCTCAGTCCTTTTCCTAGTCATTTTTGTGGCCCAAATTCTTTGATAACATTTGAGATTGCTGATGCTAGGGTCATGTTCCACCTCCCAGAGTGGCCGACTGCTGATTTTGGATGGACAGGTAACTTTCAAGCTGTCTGAGTGAGGCTCCCATTCTAGAGATAGACCATATAGGCAGTAGCAGTGTTGTTTTAGCATTGGAACAGTTGAGTCATTTGAACTGACTGTGGGAGAAAATAGACAAACAAATGCCTGAGATCGCTGTTACCAAGTCATTCTTGATTTGACTTTATATTCAGATTCAGATACCTCCCCCTTCAATGCAATTACCATTCCTGCTTAAGCTCTCCAGAAGCTTCTGGGTTTCTTTCTGCTGGCTTCCTGAGGTACAGGGTTTATATCCTAGGGCTTTCAGCCATCTGAATATTTTGGTGTGTTGAGCCCAAGCCAGAATTTTTCTACCCTTTCTTTGTGTCCTTATTTACAGTTTCCAGCAACCTGCTGTGCTTGGTGTCAGCACCCTGAGTGTACTAACGAGCCTTAATTGCCCTGAACAGCCTCACCTGGGGCATCTACCCACACCTGAAGAGGAGACTCATGAGCAAAAGCTGGAAGGAAGAGATTATACGGCTTTGACTCTGCTGTTACCTCAGACTCAGTACCATGTCTTTGCCCTGCAGTGGTACCAGAAGATAACAATAATATTTTTGAGAAGTAAAATGAAGGGTTTGGGCTCCTTGTGGCTATTAATGGGCTTCTCAAGCCAGAGTAGCTGTAGTAACTTTTGTCTGCTAATGTAGGTGTTTACATTTCTCTTAATTAAATACCATCTCCCCTGCTCCTTCTAATACATCATGACCTGCTCAGATCTAGGGTGATGATTGTTATTTAATGTTTAAAAGCTGAGAGGGCTCAACTCTCATTTGAGGTCTGTTGGTTCTAGGAGCAGTACGAAGATCTGTGAAAACATGGTCCTTAGTCCAAAGAGGTTTGCAACCTAATGATGTCTATCCCTGTGGCTGCAGCTATTTGAGTTGTAATGCTAAAAGAAATGTTTTTCAACTGGATTAGCCTGCTGATCTGATTCATTGTGTAGTTAGATGATTATTGGGACTGGTTGGGGGGGTGGGAGAAGAATGAGAGACATGAAGCTGTAGACAAGGCAAAAAGGGGGGAGCCCTGCCTCAAGCAGCAGTTGCAGATGGGCTAAATGCRACTGTAAAAACTCACCTTGAAAACACTGCATTCAAGCACTGGGGGCACAAGAGAGTGAAGAATCCCAGTGTGAATCTTCCCATATGTAGGAAGACTATGCTAGCCCCAGGATGGGACAGGGACACTGCTGTGCAGCAGCTGTAAAGCAGGATTTACTTTCTCAGACAGGCAATGAACTGTTGTAGTTCTGCTGATACGATGCCCAAGCTGTGACCTCTGCCCAGAGGTGCAGGCCACTGTATACATGGGCTGGTGTAGGGCTGAAACTTACTTTAGTAGCTACAGCACTATGTTCCATTATGTGGCATTGGCTTACTCTGAACCACTTTCATTTCTTCCACAGGACTGTGGGGACTGCCAAAGGAATGCTATTCCTGCTTTGTGTGAAGATGTATTAAGTGATTCCTTGTGGTTATTTTACATTTTCACAATTACCCACTTGCTTATTTCAGGCTCTTTTGTATTATAAATTAAGATGAATTGGCTGAAAATGGACCATTTCTGAAGGCTGTTCCTAGTGCCTTTTCTTCCCCAAGCAAATGTTTTCATTCTCTTCTGCTCAAAACCAAGCAGACAGGCAAACAAAATCCTCTCAATAAATTAATTGATGTAGAAGACCCAGTATGTAGAAACCAGTCAGTAAAATCAACTCTTTCTGATGCATCAGTGCCAGACAGTTCAAGTCTTTCAGCACTGAAAGCTCAGTAGACAGCATTACTTAGCATCCGTGTGCAATTCTTCTGGAAGAGAATCAGTGTGCACATACAGTGCTGGAGAATGTTCATAAGGACACTTACTCCCTCTGTTTGCTGCTGAGAATGGCTTAAAAACTGGGAGGGGTGGTACAAAACTTCTAAAGTACTCCTTGATGCATTTGTTTGTTTTTAAGTGTACAGTGAGAGTGTAACATCTTATAAAAAAGCTTTACAGCTATCAGAAGTGAATCAATGACTTAAATCTTCATAGAAATACTTCATTTTATTATCTGACTGATCTCCAGTACTTAATCAGAGCCTCCTTGGGAAAGGCTCTGGTTAATCTGCGTGTGTTGTACTCAGGCAGTCTGGGTTCTACTTACATTTTTGTTGCATCTGTTGTGTCTCATGCTAGCTGTATAGATCCAGTTAAGTGAGTAGGCTGCTGCTTTCCTTTCTGTTGGTGACAGCATACACTTTTCATGCATAAAGAAGTGGGAACAAGTGTTTAGCTTGCAGAAGAGAAGACTGAGAGGGGATCTTATCAATGAGTATAGGTATCTGAAGGGAGGGTGTCAAGGGGATGGGGCCAGACTCTTTTCAGTACTGCCATGCGACAGGACAAGAGGCAATGGGCACAAGTGGAAACACAGGAAGTTCCACCTGAATATGAGGAATAACTACTGTGGGAGTGACAGAGGCCTGGAACAGGTTGCACAGAGAAGCAGTGAGTATCTCCTTCTCTGGAGATATTCAAATCTCACCTGGATGCAATCCTGTTTAACATGCCCTAGGTGACCCTGCTTGAGCAGGGAGGTTGGACAAGATGATCTCCAGAGGTCCCTTCCAACCTTAACAATTCTGTGATTCTGTGACCCCTGCTGGACTGAATCCCAGGAGTAATATTAGCCACTCTAGGATTACCAAATTTTTATGCAAGTTCTGAACATTGGTTTTATGGGAAACTTGTCTTCTGCTTTAGGAGTCTGGATGTTAACCAGTAAGTTTAGCATTCATAATTAAGCTATGTAGGCCAGATTCTGCTGTGAGTTACATGGAAGGTAAAACTAGATGTTGAGGAGGGGCCTTATTAATGAAGAAGTTGTCAACCTGCATGGGTATCAATTTTAGGTCTTCCCAAGTGCATTTTTATGAGCTTTAAAATAAAAATGATTTGTCTGACTTTTTTTACTGCTAATCAGATAATGCTTCTAGTTAGATAATGTGGAGTTGATTTTTTTTTGTTACAAACAGAAAAACATGGAAAACAGTGCAGCACTTCATTCTTCTTAGTTTTATGCATGAAGCGGTTCTCTTTGGTGATCAATAATGCTGCAGAAATATCTGTGATTGCTAGTAGCTGGACCTTGCAAATAACATATCTTATTTTCTCCTAGTCACAAATTATTTTTACACATAATTCTGATTGGATTCAGAGAATTGCACATATTTAAATTGATACGTAGCTTATACATTTGCTGATCCAGATTCCTGAGAAGAATATTTAATGTATGTATTTTTGGTCTAGAGGGCTGCATTAAAATGAATGGTCACTTACTGTAAATCCAATTTACTAATAACAGCAATTAAAACATACGACTGATCCTCATTTGTTTTTCTGCCCTTTTTTGTACTGGACTTGCCTCCTTAAATAGACTTGAATTAAAAGATTTTCCCTAGAAAAATTGTTTGTTCCAGAAACTCTTCTTACTGAAGGAAACGTTTTTTTGGCTGACCTAAAATAATTTACCTAAAAGAACATCAGGGAAAAAAGGAATTATTAGTATTCCTTAATGAATAGATACTAAAATTAACATCCAGATTAATACAACAAAATGCAGTAGCTCAGCAGGCAAGATAGGAGGCCTAAGGACAAAAGGACATATGTTTATTTTGGTAGCTGATTTAATTATTGGAGTGCAGTTATGTCCTAAAATTTTGAGGGAAATTAATCAAGTAACAGGGAGCAAGGGTTTCAGACTAGAACTAACACTTTAAAAAAATGCAGAGCTCTTAAATAAAAGAAGTATTAAAATTCTAAATGCTTTTATCTGTCTATCTTTCATATTATGAATTAATCCTGTAAAGTTCCTTTGTTTTTCTGAGGTCTGATGTATGCTTTCAGGTCATATAGCTTACTTCCCCCTCCCTCATCCCCTCTACAAGGACTTCCCTTTCAGGGAAGTTCAATGTGAAATCTGTATTTGTTTTATTTATTATTTATGTGGCATCTAAGTCTTCAAATTAGCAGTCTAACATTACCACGTTGTGCTGGCTCTTTGTGAAATGGATCTAACATTTCCTCCTTTTGAACTGAGCGCAGGTGCTGGACAGTTGTGGCCTTGCTTTCATGAAAACAGTAGCATCATATTTTTCCTACTCACTTACACTAATAATAACAATAACCTAAAGGGTTTCTTTCCAATGCATTGAGAGAAAGAGAAGGTCCAATAGGGAAAAACCTCTGCTGAAGATAATATATTTTTTTAATATTTGAAATTCTTCAACCCTGTTCTGTACAACTCTGAACAAAAGCTAGAAAAGTCTCTTATGTCATTCAGTCTGTCACTGTCACTGCTGACATTACCATCTCATGAATAGCAGTGCGATCTATGTCCCTGCATCAAATGTCTTTTTAAATCTATCTTCTCTTTTAAAAATAAGACTGCTTTTTATCTCAAATGAGTGTCAGTACCCTGCATCCAGATGGACTGCAGAGTTTGCAAAGAGGAACTGATTGCAGCTTTTGTGGGGGATTTTGATTCCTCAGTTACTGTTTGCTGCAGGATTTTGAGAACAGGAAGTGCTCTCTGAGCAGACCTGAGTAAGAGGCAAGCGGAGTCTTGGTTTGCTGCAGCAGAGGCCTTGGCTGAAAGTCCCAGGGGTTATCTGCAGGTATCCCAGGAAAGCAGAATTAGGAGAGTACAGTAGGTTCTCCTCACATAAACTTCAGCCAACAAGCTGGCTAGAGATGGCAGTCACTCTTAGGTTTTTCTTTTTTTCCCTCCCTCCTACCTCTTCATTACTTTTGAATTTTGTAGAATTATGTAGGAACGTTCAGATTCACTCAGCAAATTCCTTCAAATGTACCAGGGGAAAAAGCACAAGAACAGCTCCTTCAGAATATCTTCATCTGCATGATCCTTTTCTGTGAGTTCTTACTGTTTGATTTACCTTAATCAGATGCACTTAAGGGACTTCAGTGCAACCAGGTGGGGCTAGCAGTCAAATGCTCAATCTTACAGCTTTCCACCTGCTATGTTTCAGTAGGTGGTGTACATAGCACTTAGAAGGAGACTAGATGAATTGTAACATGATACTAGTTTGAGATGAGAAAGACCTAGTTACACTGCACTCCACCTCCCAAGCATAGTGGGATTACTCCTTCCAGGATGTTCCTCAGATTTAAGTGGCCAATATGTTGCTTCTAGCCTTTCCCTTTAGAGAGCTTATTTTATTGATCTCACCATTACAACATTTCTGCTGATATCTGGCCACAGTTTTGCTTTTGCATCTCCATGCATCAATTTTAGTTGTAGTCTCTTTTTATAATTCTCCATCCTTTGTCTGTATTGGGCCTATTCCAAATGCTTGGAGATGATTACTGTTTTTCCCCTTTATCAGTTGATAGTTTTTCTGTCTATTTGTGTAAGATGTAGATAGAATTGTGTATAGCTTAAGTATCTTTCTGTATTTTCCATTTCTAGAACTCTTTAGAGACTATGGTGCCCTTCTGTACAATCTGACCTAAGATTTTTTTTTTTCGGTGATATGATTAGACTGGCTGCTCTATCTATTTTACTTTTGGCTTTTGACGCCACTCTTCCATATTGGTGCAATCCCAGTTCTTCTTCCCACTGAATATCTACATTTTGAAGTCTTAAACATATCAGAATCCAGCTGCATCCTTGTTAACTAATCTGTGAGGCATTTGGTGACATTCACTGCATTCTGACTTCATAAATTGCCAGAAAAGTTAGAGCTACCAGCAGTCAGAGCTGCAGTGTAAGTAGGAAGTTGCTTCTTGTGTTTATTAGCCACGTACTATACATAATACTTGGGGATGTGAATTTGCCAAGGAAGCTGAGTCATGTTGATTTCACTGTTGGAAGAAATGACAGAGTAAGTGTGAATTTTATTTTTATTTTCTACTTCTATAATTTCAATCTCTGAAGGTCCTTTCATATCATTTCACTTTCTTACTTGGTGTTTGGTGTTTCCAAATTTGTATGCTCTTTGAATGCTATCTGGTTTTTGTTTTGTTTTTTATGAATTATAATGATGCCAGACTCCAAATTGCTCATAATCTGAGATTGATCCATATGACTTAATATTGCTCTTTGTCCTTATTTTGTAGGTGGCTAGTGGGTTATGCCACTAGGACATGACATGACAACTGGTGGGATATATTGTTTGTATAACTATCTACTTGCACATTTCTATCTTACAAGACTTTTACCTTGTATCGATTTCATAAAACTGTAGAGAAATTTTGGTTGTAAGGGGCCACTGAAAGTCTCTAATACAATCTCCTGCACAAAGCAACGCCAACTATAAAGCTGGATCTCCTTGCTCAGGGTATTGTACAGTTGAGTTTCAGAAATCTTCAAGGATGCAGATCCAGCAGCTTCTCTGTGCACCTGTTCCAGTGCTTCATCAATCTCACTGAGATTTTTTTTTTTCTTTATCATTCCTTTGCAGTCAGGCCTCTCTCTCCTTGTTGCAACTTGCTTTCCCTCCCCTTCTCCTTTGTAAATATCTGAGAAGAGCCTAATAAAAGTGGAAAACTACAATCAGATTTCTGCTCACCCCAGCATTGTTAACTTTCTCCTCTCAAGCCTAAACAAACCCTGTTCCCTCAGGCTGTCCTCACACTTCATATTTTCCAGCCCCTTGACCGTCTTGACAGTCCTGGATGCCCAGCTGGATTAGGTGTTTTTTTGCTTTTCAGGTGGAAGGAAATGGACACAGGACTACAGATGTGGTCTCATAAGTACTAAATACGAGGCAGTAGTAATTTCTTCTTCCTGCTCAGGTTGTGGTTGACCCGTTTCTGCAAAGGCATACTTTTGAACCAAGATAATTTCCATGCAATAAGATGTAAGAGTATTGTTTATCCAATGATGTGTTAAAGAGATGAGATCTAGTAGTTCTAGGGAATCTAGCATCATAATCAATCCTACCTGATGTCAAGCAATAAGGTTTTTAAAGCAATATGGGTTCAGAGACTGGCTGATGTGTCAGTTAAAGAGTGTGATTACTCAGTATGAAAGCAAAAATTTGAGAATTAAAGGTCAACTTTGTATCTATTTTTTCTTCCTTTGACATTTTACTTTTTATTTTTTTTTGATACAAGAGTACTGTTATTCTGTGATAAACCAAAACCAACGCTGTTTTCAGGTATGGGAATTAAAAATGCTATATGTCATCTCTTTTTGTGTTCACAGTGAACTCTTTTTGCATCCCTGCAAACTATACCTCACCCTTGCTTGCACTGCAGTGGTTTTGAAAGCTTATGTGGCAGTAGCATGGATGAAATCTGTGTTCACATTAGCACCTCTCTGGGTAGAGAAACACCAGGAAAAGGAGAGAGGAGGACACCCTTGTAGATATCTAAGCACTATATTTAGAATCACTTCAGACTACCTTTGTAGTCATTAGAGAGGAAAAGGACTGCTGGGTGTGAGTCACTGAATACCGTAAATGTTGACCTTGCAATGGGATGGATCACATGGTAGAAATGCTTGTTTGACTCCAGTGATTGTAACAGAAGTTTAGATGACTAGATTAAATGTTTCAGTGTCTATGTAAATGCCCGAAGTGAGAGACAATTCTCACTCCTAGTTTCTAGAACCTGCTAGAGCTTAGATACAGGTTTGATAAATTTTCAGCCTAATAAAGATTTCAGAGCCTCTGAGGTACCTAGAGAGCTTGAAGAGCCTGCAGTGTTGAATGTCGTGCTGGACTGTTTTTTCAGATCACCATCTGGGTTTTGGCCGTCATTTTTCCAGTCTCACTGCAAACATTAGAATCCTTTTCTGGCTCAGACTTGTAGGCTCATGGTGCTTAGTGTTAGATGGACTATTAATACCATATTGCTTGGTACATGGAGTCTTATAAGGATAGACTGGGTCACTGAAAGCTTCTGAAATTCACAAAAGTGTTTGAGATGAAGTGAGCAAGGAGATAGAGAAGGTAACATAGTTTGGACCTTTCCCATTCTCTTAGTCCCTGTCACAGATCCTGTTAACACTAGGTTTCACATTTTGCATGATTCAGAACATTTAAGTGGTGAGTATTGGACACTAGTCAGGTACAAGTGCAACAAGAGAAATAGGAGTGAGAACAATATGTAGGAAGTGCTGTGGACTCCTATGTGGATAGTGGAAGGGAGGGGTAAGCCAGTTCAGTTGTCTGAACTTTCAGGAAATGATGTTGAAATGAGTGCACTAAAAAATACGTGAAGAGAGAGAAAAGGTTAAGCCATGCTTTGTCAAAAACACATCAGATTGATCTGGAAAAGAGGACTTTTTAAAAAAGAATCAAAGTTCGTTTTAAGTTGTCTGGATTTTTTGTTTTCTTTTCTTTTCTTTTTTGCATCCACTAATGTCAAATTTAGTAGTAACATATGAACAAATCTGTTTTCCAGCCATCTTAGGTCTACTTTTATTCCTGCTGCTGCAGCATGTAACCTGGTAATCAGCAAGTTATGCTAGTGACTTCAGTGCATGAGGCAGCAGTACTGTAGATAAGTTTTTTTTATATATATATATATATGTATATATTTGTATATGCACATACATATTGGAATAATTTCCTGGTCTAGTCTTGGAGTGAGGGATTGAGATATCCTTAAAAAGGATGTATTTGAGTAAGCATAGTCCATATGCACTGGCAAAGCCAGTGAGGTTAATCTGGCAACTAGTCCAAGCAAGGCTGCAGGTGGTGTGAATGCTGTACCTAATATGACAACCAGGGTGAGATATTCCAGTACATGACAAGCAATGTGCTTGCTGAGGATTTGGGTTGTCCAAAATGAGCTTTCAGGAAATACATTTGTTATGTGCAGTCAGTCTGTCCCTCAAAGCATTCACAATATGTGAATGCAGTCACACATTTCTTCCTCAATCTTTTCAATACCTCTGTAGGAAATCAATACTCTTTTGACATTCACAGGCTCTGGCTCAGTCATGAGGTACCCCACCACATGCTTGTTTCAATAGGAGCTATGTTCACAGCAGACTTTTCAGGGTTTTCCTTCTCAAGATTGGTGAAAGTGAGCTAACATTCATATTCCAGCCTTGTGTTATTCCTCTGCTCAAGGTATCTCAGTAATTGATGTGAAACTCTTTGGCAACTTGCCATTTCTAGCCCTGCCCTAGAAATAAGGTAGGGATACAGGAGGGCACTATGTTGTGGAATGAACAAAAGGGTTTTCTTTAGCTCGTGTGAAATTTTGATGCACAGAGGGGATGTTCAAGTTTGGAAATGTGAGGGAAGCAAAATACCGGCAGTCGGTTGGGGGTCATACTGCCATATCTGAGGAGTAGGATCAAGGGCTTGTGCACTTCATTCTCTGCCCTGTGAACTAGAGGAGCCTTTCCTCCTTTGTAGGGCCTATTATGTCAGTGGAAAGTGAGCAAGAATGAAAGGGATGTGCCAGAAATGGAGGTCTCTAAGAAGCACTTTTTTTTTTTTTTTTTTTTTTTGTCCGAGCCATTGTTGCTGTTACTGCTGCTGAGGATGATCTACTGAATGCTCCACATCCTTACCACTATATTAAAAAAAGCAGGAACTAAACTACTCTGCTTTCCTGTGCTCTTCCTTTAATGGGAAGCAGAGAGACAAACAGGATTTTTCAGGGGAAGGGATCCAGCAAAATCTTACTGAAGAGAAACTGATTTTGTAGTGTCTCATCCTTCATGGGCTTACCCAGCTGTTGGGCTGTCCCCTTTTGAGATTTTACTCAGGATTCTTCTCTCCTGTAAAACATAGAAGAGGTGTCTTGAAGGATGGAACACGTATTAGGCACACATTTCATACTTTTATGATTATTACAAAAAATTTCCTTTTGCTGACTGTACAGGTGAAAGACTATGCAATTTTTAATTCTGACCTGCTGGAAAGCAGCTGAGTCAGCAATATGCCTTTGTGGCCAGGAAGGCCAGTGGTATCCTTGGGTGCATTAGGACAAGTGTTGCCAGCAGGTTGAGGGAGGTGATCCTGCCCCTTTACTCAGCCCTGGTGAGGCCACATCTCAAGTACTGTATCCAGTTCTGGGCTCCCCAGGACAAGAGAGACATGGAGCTACTGGAGAGAGTCCAGCGTAGGACTACGAAGATGATCTGAGGGCAGGAGCATCTGCCCTATGAGGAACGGCTACGAGAACTGGGCCTGTTTAGCCTGGAGAGGAGAAGAGTGAGGGAGGATCTTATGAATGTGTATAAATACCCGAAGGGAGGGTGTCAAGGGGATGGGGCCAGACTCTTTTCAGCTTTCCCATGTGACAGGACAAGAGGAAATGTACAAAACTGAACCACAGGAAGTTCTGCTTGAATATGAGGAGGAATTTCTTCACTGTGAGAGTGACGGAGTACTGGAACAGGTTGCCCAGAGAGGTTGTGGAGTCTCCTTCTCTGGAGATATTCAAAGCCCACCTGGATGCAATCCCATCTAACATGCTCTAGGTGACCCTGCTTAAGTAGGGGGGTTGGACTAGATGATCTCTAGAGGTCCCTTCCAACCTTACCAATTCTATGATTCCACCAGGATCATGTGAAAAGGAAAACATTTAGGAAAGAGTTTATGGGGATTTTTCAGGTGGTATGGTCTTTGCTCAAGCTCCTTTCTGCTCTCACCACTAGGTCCAGTATTTGCATATGCTGCTAACACCGGCTATATATATTTCTGTTTATATATATATAATGTTTTTTACTGCTAGCCTTAAGAATGTGTACTATTAGCATTGAGACCATTTATTTTTATATTTAAAGAATAAAAAAGCGTATTTCCATCTCTACCATTCTTTATCTGTCAGTTCATCCCTTTATGACAGCTGGGTGGCTTGTATACCATTCAAAAAGTCAGTCACGTGGCAGACATTTCTCCATTGGTGTTGCTCCTTCTCAAGCATGGCTCAGTCCCTTGTGACCTGCAGTACAGACTCTAATCATTCCTGAGCAGAAATTTGTTTGGTAAACATCAGCTGTGTTTTCTTGTATATTAAATTAGCAATAATTAGGGAAAATATGATTATGAGTTATGGAAAGGAAACACGTCTAACTGGGCTGGCCTTCTTCTATCTTCGATTTCATTAGTCTTTTCCCTATTATCATCATTTGTGCAAAGCCTCTCTTTGAAGTGAAAGCAAGGGTGGGAAATGGCAAGTTGTAGGATTCGGTATAGTCTTCAAAACATCTGAAACAAAGCACCCTGGTATTGGCACTCTCACATCCTGACTGTGAAAATCTCAAGAGTCCTATCAATTTAGTTGACACCACCAAATTCTCAGTTCATTGAAAAGTCAGGCCATGCACTTATGTGACTTAATAGTAAGGAAAGTAGGCTTCCTATTTTGCCCATAGACTGTACAGAGTTATTATAGTGTTCCTTATGGTCTGTGTCACACCATGAATACAACTAACTTCAGTAGTGCTTCCAAAACAGTTATTGGCACAACTTAAATCTTATTTCTGCTCAAAACAGCCTGATTAAATAGAAATATTTACAAAGGTTTATGGCTGCCAAAGTAACCACTCTATGTTGGTCTACAAGCAGTACATAGATTTCCTCGAAGAAACTAGAAAGGAGGAAGGAAGTACTATTGGAACTGGTTTGTGAATGTTGATGGAGAAGTTCTTTCTTCACTGCCCGATGTTTGTTTAGTTACAGATGTATTTGTACAAAAGCTAGTGGGAGTCTTCATGGAGTAAACAATTGAAAAGAAACCAAGAAGAGAACTGGATTTAGCCCTGAGAACACATTTTAGCCAACAGAGTAGTACAACAGAAACAACAAGAGGGAACAGGTTAATTAAAGCATGGTGGTATCTAAGTTCACTGATCTAAAATCCTAGATTCTTGAATAGCTGAGGTGATTTCTTGCTTAAATTGTTGACACTGCTTGATGCTGCTGAAGAGTTTGAGTTCAAAGTAGAGAAGTTATGCTAGGTGAAAGATTAGCCTGCTTGCCACCTGACACACCTTTAGGGCCTGAATAGACAAGACACCTCAATGCAGACTACTAAGACTAATGAAGGGACATGGAAGCCCTGTCCTCCAGCCTTTGCTTGTACTGATCCTTTCCAGCAGCATTGTCTTCATATCTTTTGGGGAAAGAACCTCAGAGGAACATGTTTAGTTTGTAAACTTTGGAGAGTTTAATATGTCTCTACACAAGACCATCTGCCCGTCATTGGAGATTAACACCAAACTGTTTTAGACATGTAATACCTAAAAACTAATTATTAATTGCAAAAAACAATTATATTAAAGAGACATTGGTGGCCTTGAAAATGGGAGTACTGGCTTTTTGTGACATTAGCATGCCTAGCTCCTTTTCAGTCTTTCTACAGTCTCTCCGTCCCCTTCTCTTCTATACTGCACCTTATACGACATGAGCATGACATGAAAGGTTTAGAGGTACTCAGACTCCAGCAATGAAATTTGCATTCTGTCTGGAGAGGGATCGCTGAGAGAACACTAGGAAATGCTGGTTTCACTGGGAGATGCTGAGAAATACAAGGACAATGCTTAAGGAATGTTAAATGTGGGAGTACTGCAGAGGAGTGTATGTGCAGGAATTTTGGCGGGAACCCAGGAAAAATGCTGCAGTAATATGTAATAGGAATGCTGAGGTGGTACTGGAGTGAGGCCAGAGGTGACAATGAGGTGAAGAAAGCAAGGCCTGCTGTGGACCCCTAGTATATGAATGCAGTGGAGACAGACCCTTGGGTTTCAATGTCTTATGTGACAGAACCCACATTTTAAAATGAACAGAGAATAGTTTGTTCTAAAACTGTCAATATATGAATGCATCCTGCTGGGATGCTGCAAAGGGTAAGTATTTCAAACCAAATGAGTCTGAGAAGGAAAAAAAAATAGGAAGGGACTTGTTTGAAAAATACAAAAAAGAACATGTAAGAAATTTTCATTGTCTTTATTTTTCAAATTCTGTCATTACTATATTCTGTCTCCTGGATACCAAAGCCAGAAGAGAGAGCTAGGGTGTAAGTGTTGAGGGAAACTGGGTAACACTGCATTGAAGAGCTCTGCAGAGCAAAATATGGAGATTGTTCCAGAGCAGCACTTAATCCAGAGTCAAGCAGGAACTTGCTGCTGAAATTGACCTATTGGCCTACTGTTAAAATTCAATCATCGTAGAAATTAATTTAGATTCATCTGTTTTTTAAATAATATTGTTACTGCATTTGTCCCTGGGAAAAGAAGGAATTATGTTTTTTCTGATTTAGTTGAACACCTACAGTTCTTTGATTCCTTTCTTTAGACACAGAACAATACACTTTCTGTTGATTTAAGCACATGTAACGTTAAAATGATTAGGGAGTGCAAGCAAATCTGCATATGCCTACATTGCATGTGCAATTTGATCTCTGTTTATTGCATTGGCAAACTGGAAGAGGTTTTGTTTCCTACAGTGGTTGCTAAATGATGCTGACGTTAGTATTTGACTGTCAATGAAGGTTACTTGTTATCTCCCCAAGATCTCAGTGCATAAAATCATAGCAACAAACATTTAGATAAATAAAGGGGGTGGTATGCTTCTGTTTCTTGCAAAGCCAAAATAAAAATGAGAGAGTTAGATGGTAAGAAAGAGAATATAGACTGAACACATAGATTGAATACGTATCACAGAACCACAGAATGATTGAGGTTGGAAGGAACCTCTGGAGATCATCTAGTCCAATCCCACTGCTCAAGTAGAGTCACCGAGAGCAGGATGCCCAGGATCATGTCCAGTCAAGTTTTGATTATCTCCAAGGATGGAGGCTCCACAACCTCTCTGGGCAACCTATTCCAGTGCTCTGTCACTACTACAGGAGAGAAGTTCTTCCCTATATTCAGGTGGAGCTTCCTGTGTTTAAGTTTCTGCCCATTGCCTCTTGCCCTGTTGCTTGGCACCACTGAAAAGCATACAGCTCTATTCTCTTGACACTTTCCCTTCAGGTATTTGTAAACACTGATAGGATCCCTCTCAGTCTTCTCTTCTCCAGGCTAGATAGGCCAGCCCTCACAGCCGTTCCTCATAGGGCAGATGTTCTAGTCCTCTGATCATCTTTGTAGCCCTATGCTGGACTCTCTCTCCACTAGTGCTATGTCTCTCCAGAACCGAATACGGTACTCCAGATGTGGTTGAGTAGATGGTTAGGATCACCTCCTGTTGGCAACACTCGTCCTAATGCACCCAAAGATACCATTGGCCTTCCTGGCTAGAAGTGCACCTTGCTGGCTCATAGTCAACTTCCTGTCCACCAAAACTCCCAGGTCCTTCTCTGCAGAGCTGCTTTCCAGCAGGTCAACCCCCAGCCTGTATTAGTGCATAAGGTTATTTCTCTCTGCAACAACTTGCCSTTGTTGAACTCCATGAGGTTCCACCCTGCCCAGTTCTCCAGATCCCTCTGAAGCAGAGCTACGATGCACCAGTCACTGCTCTCAGTTTGATATCGTCAGCAAAGTTGCTGAGGAGGCACCCTGTCCCTTCATCCAGGTCATTGATGAAGAAATTGAGCAAGACTGGAGCCAGTACTAACCCCTGGGAACACCACTAGCTACAGGCCTCCACCTAGAATCTGCACCACTGATGACAATCCTCTGAACTCTACCATTCAGTCAGTTCTCAGTCCACCTCACTGTCCACTCGGCTAACCTGCACTTCCTGAGCTTGCCTAGGAGGCTCTTACAGGAGACAGTGTTAAAAGCCTTGCTGAAGTCTAGGTGCACAACATCCACTGCTCTTCCCTCATCTACCCAGCCAGTCATGCTATCATAGAAGGCTATCAGATTGGTTAAGCAGGATTTCACCTTGGTGAATCCATGCTGATTGCTTCCGATCCCCTTCTTTTCCTTCACATGCTTAGAGATGACATCTGGGATGAGTTGTTCCATCACCTTTCCAGGGATGGAGGTGAGGCTGACTGGCCTGTAGTTGCCTGGGTCCTCCATCTTGCCCTTTTTGAAGAATGGAGTGACATGGGCTGTCCCTTCCAGCCTAAGCCCTCAGACGCCTCTCCAGTTCTCCAGTTCCTGAAGAGGCCGAAGTCTGCTCTTCTGAAGTCTACAGTTACAATACTACTTATTGCTCTACTTCCTTTGCATAGGATCCTGAACTCCGCCATTTCATTGTCACTGTCATTGTCAGAGCCAAAGCTGCTCTGAACCTTCACATCTCTAACCAGTTCTTCTTTGTTGGTTAGTATAACATCCAGCAGGACACTTCTCTTTGTTGGCTTCCCCATCACCAGTGTCAAAAAGTTATCACCGATTCTCTGCAGGAGCTTCCTGGTCTGTTTGTGCCTAACTGTGTTGTCTTTCCAGTAGTTTTCAGGGTGATTGAAGTCTACCATGAGAACCAGGGCCTGTGATTGTGAGGTTACTTCCAGCTCTCTGTAAAAGGCCTCATCAACTTCCTTTTCCTAATCAGATGGCCTGCAATAGACCCCCATAACAGTGTCTCCCATGTTAGCCTGTCCTTTAATCCTCACCCAGAAGCTCTTGACTCATTCTTCATCCACCCCTAGGCAGAGCTCAATACATTCTCGTTGCTCTCTCACATAAAGAGCAATTCCACCACCTCACCTTCCTGCCCTATCTTTCCTAAAAAGTATGTAGCCATCCATGATGGCATTCTAGTTACGTGAGCTATTCCCTTTGTCTCTGTAATTGCAATGAGATCATGGCCCTGCGACCAAACACAGATCACCAGTTCCTCCTGTTTATTCCGCATGCTTCATGCATTGGTGTACAGGCATTTCAGAGAGCTAGTCATGGATGCATGTTTCCCAGGAGGCGTACAAGAGGATCCCCCATAACCATGTCTTCTCCTACTGGGAAGTATGCACTTTCCCAGCTGCATGCACCCACTGGAGGCATCCGACTTGAGCCATGTTTTGTTGACTGCTGTGTCTCTGTAACTCTCCCCTTCCCTAATCCTTCCAAGTTTAAATCCCTCCTTACCAGGCTGACCAATCTGTTGGCAAAGACACATGTGCTCTGCTTAGTGAGGTAGATCCCATCTCTCCCCATCAGTTGCTGATCTTCAAAGAGTAGTCAACCAGCAGGCTGATTGCCTATTATGGAATGGATATTTTACTTCTTCAGTGTGGTGAAGGACCACAAGACAGGGCATAAGCATTGTTAGTTCTACCCTCTATGCAAAGACTAGTCCCCAAAATCAGCTGTTATGGTTCTTCAAATTGCCTGCACCCTGCTTATTTGCCTCCCCTCCCAGTGGGACTCAGGCACTGCAAGAGGCTACCAGTGGTGGTAAAACTGCATCTTTGGAGGAGTTCAGAATTCAACTGTGCAAACTGAACAACCCAATCTAGATTTGGAGCTGGCCTCCAGATATTCCTTCCAGCCTAAGTCATTCTATGATTCTTAATATCTGCATACTGCTATTCTGTGCATAGACATACCAACAAGGTGCTTGTGAGCTTGGAGATCATCTTACTGAGCCCTATATTAAGGCATTTGTACATTTGTTCTCTGGTCAGAACTGTATAACATCAAAGAATACTGGGGAGCCTATTCAAGTCTCTGTCAGGATTCACAGACCATGAGATGTGTTAAAACTCTTTTATTGCTTCCTTTTCTGATTCTTATATGAATTCAAGTCCTTACTGTATTGTATGGTGTGCCTAGCTAAGGAACGTACCTTTGCGTGTGTATGCATTTTATTTAGTTTTAATTCAATCCAATAAGTATTCAACTCAGAGTCCATTCTCTCTATATAGAACTGAAGAAGAAGAACCATATTTCATAGAAGATGATCTGTGTCACTTGCAGAATCAAATATGACTTTGAATGCAACATACCTCAAAGAGGTTGCATGGACCTCTGGAGAGAAATGGGAGTCACAAAGAGTGTATTCTACTAATTACATTCATGCTGAATAAAAGTGTTTTCCAAAAACAGCAGTGCACGAAATAAAACGCTATGTGCTGATACTAGCTGGGGCCTGAAGGGTTTCTGAGCAGTGTTATTCATTTCAGAGGGACTCAATAATAGATACTTCCTATCTGTGTGTATATGTAGCTAATCAATTCTGCTGTAAAATGTTGATAGAAGTTTGTTGTTCTTCCCATCAGTACCATGGAACCTGCTCAGGAAAGGAGATAATTTGTCTTGTAACAAAGAATTTGAAAAGAGGTTTTAAAATGTGATTTGTTTTAACCTTTAGTTTATATTGCCAGCCACATATTCTTAAAAATGTTACTGTATTTTTATACAATAGTCCATGTGAGAGGAGAAAAGATCTTATAGAAAACCTCAACTACATATTGCCTTAGGTTAGTTGGAAATGTTTTCCATTTTCTGCTTCAGAAAGGTTCTTTATAGTATATTTTATTTAATGGTTAAAATCTTATTTAAGCAGTCTTTTTTGCATCTTATTTAAGCAGTTAATGCTTGTTTATTGCATTAGAATTGTCTAAGCGATATCAGGAGAACAAAAAAAATGTTTGAGGGGGAAATTGCACACAACCCAGACTGTTTGGGCTGCTTTCGTCTGAAAAAAAATCAACTTGAGTAACAAACTACTCAACCTGAGTAAACAAAACATTTCACCCTATCTACCTTTCTGAAATAACAAATGTGGAAACTTAGCCCATTTTGTTTATTAATCTGTTACCTCTCAGTGTATGTTCATAAAAGAGGAAATATATTTCAAAGCATTTTTTGTTGCAATATTGCAGATAAACGCATTAAAATAGGTTGACTTATACTGATACTTTTTCCAGTTTTTAAAACTCCTTTTAATTTAAAACAGTATTTTACAGATGCCACAAATCTGCAAAATCTTCTAGTTGACTGAAACCTGGAATTTTTCAGGGGAAAAAGTAGCCCCAAAGATCTTAGTTCTTTTGGGAATTATTGGAGATATTATTATGACTACATTAAGGTGAGGGAGTTGCACTTTTAGTTTATTAGTACCTATCCACCCCAAGAGTATGCATCAGAGTGAATCACCCTTTCATATTTTTCCTGCTAAACAGGTTAATATTCTACTTCTACCTGAGGTGAACTCACATAGTCTTACGTATGGCTGACTATGATGCAGGAAGATGGACCAAGACTCTGGAGCAAAGCAGGAGTATATGAAATTGTCAGTGCAAGCACAAGCTGCATACCTGGAACAGCTTTTCATAGTTCATAATGACAAGCTAGCTGTTTTACTCAAAGCCTATGTTCTGGGTGGCCTCTTGGAAGACCTCTTGAAAGATAAGAAATTGTTACTGTGGTTTATGCCAGTTTAGCCAGAGTTCAGTGGTTTTAATGAAAGCATGGATGGCCTTAGGTGGAAAAAGATGTCTGCAGGATGGGTACTCAGTCCAGTGCTGTACAGCTCCCATGGGGAGAATTTCTTCGTTATGTCAAATTGTAACTTCCCATGTTGCAACTTGTGATCTTTGCTTTTTGTCTTCTTGCTGTACAACTCCAAGAAGAATCTGGCTCCATCTTCTTTGTAGACCTCCTCTACCATGCCTCCTTTAGTTAGTGGAGGACAGTAATCAAGTCCTCCGTAAGATTTATCTTCTCTGAACTAAGAGAACCAGTTCCCTCAGTCTCTCTGTGTACATCACGTGCTCTCAGCCCTGAACATTCTTGTAGTCCTCCACAGGTTATAGCTGTCTATTTTAGAGAGGCTCAAAACTGAATGTAGTACTGCAGATACTGCCTCACAAGCACCGAATAGAGGTAAAATTTGCATTTTAACCATTTTTGCTTTCACTTAATTACCACTGGTTAATAAATAATTGATATGATATTCAGTATTATGAAGTATAGACTGTACTTTTGAATGCTGATTGCTTAGATGCAGCAGTTACAAAAAATGCCATCACAGTTGTAACTGTATTCATCTCTCGATCACTGCTTTGGGATGTGATTCTCACACTGCTACCTTGAAACTAAAGCCAAACTCTAATCAACTGCAGCAGGAACAGATTTTTCAGAAGAGTGGTAGGAAACAAAATCAGAAAATTCACTGATTCATGCAGTTAAGATCTGTTTATGTAGTTTGGGTAGAACAAATCAAATATTTACTCCACGCTGAATATATTCACTATTGTTTTTCAATATAAGACTTCCAGCATTGTAGTAAATGGCTTGAGGTGATGCAGGATGAACCACATTGAGAAGAGTGGTGTTAAGAGACGTTCTGATCAGCATGAATGGAGGCTCAGATGTATTCATTCAGAGGGAGCCAGTACTGCTAAGACTACTGGGCAGTAAAAATGCATGAAGGATGGTCTTTTTTTCTCATCCACACACATGAGAAACCTGAGTAATCTGAATGGCATTGATAATTCTGCTGATGCAAATTCAAAGTATATCTAAGATGAAAGTCTGCCCTTTACAGCTGTCTGTTAAGACAGATGGCAGTTCATTTTTCCTGTTGAAACAGAGGCAGAATTGCGTTCCTGAGCTGTAACATAAGGAGAGCTGTAATGAGCCAAAAGAAGTTGAGAGTATTAGCTTACACAAGTTGCCAGAATCCGTAAATGATATGGAGCAAAACAGTATTTGTGTAGTCTGTACTTCATGTCCAGCAGCAAATCTCTTCACTCTCATGGTGATGGCCAGACTGAATAGATCTGAAGGAACCTTTCATCACTTCTACCAATGTGTGACCTTTGTCCTGCTACTATTGCCAACAAAGGTTACATTTTCCATCACTTCTTTTCAAGCAAATTGGACTACCCTTCTTTTGCTAAACTAATCACCCATTAGAATAACAGACTAGGTAGATGAGAAGAAATAAAGGCAAATAAATATTGTATGCCAGACCATCCTGTATACAGGATAAACCCACAAATGAGACAAACTCCATGACTTTGGTGTCTGGAAATGTCTTTATTTAACAGAAAGGGGGGAACAGGTCTGACATCCTACCTTTGATCTTGCATGGATCTCCACAGAATGGGAAAAATCTTCATTCTTTTCGAGGGAAGGTTGCTGGTGGCTGGGGAAAAGGAATGCAGTGCAGTCTATTCATACTGCTATTCTAAGAGCACCCAAAAGTACCTTCCTGCCTTCAATGGCATTTAGACTACATAAGCCAAAACTCCTTCTTTATCGATTTTAGCCCTAAACCCTTTCTGCTCACTGAGTCCTTCTGCAAGCAAACAGGTTTCTAAACATTGCCTTCTGTGTACTGAAGTAGCGCTACCCTATCAATGAAATTACTGATAGTAAATGCCAGTGAAAAGTGGAAAGGTTTAGACTTCAACCTACTTAGGTTGGATCTGAAGGTTTCACAGTCACTCAGGTCAGTATGATGATTTCTTAAATCCTATGATGATTTGCTTTGTGCCTATGATTGCTTAAAGATTCCTTAGAGATACTTGATTTAAATACTTAGGTACCTTCAAGAATCTCACTTTAAGTCCCTTGACTTTATCCAAGGCCCTTTAAGTTAGTACTTGCCGGTAAAGCATATTGCTCTTAGCTGAGTGTAATTCCAATAGCACAAAATATCTAAACAAAGTGCCAGGTGTTTTGGGGAAAGTAAGGATGCCATCAATTTGATTATATTTCTGTCTGTTTTTCTATAAATATGTATTTTTAAATCAATGCTTTACCAGTTCAGCTTGTGTATTATTTATTGTGGAAACTCATTTTCCTTAAGAAAGCAAAGCTTGAGCCCGCTATCTAAATCAAGCTGTGATTATCTTTTTTTTCTACAAAGAAAAAAATAGGGTTTAAAAAAAGAGCAGAAAATATCAGTGAGTCTGCCCAGCAGCAGGCTAATTTAAGATTGTATGACCAGCATTCTCATAGTTTTTTATCAGTTTAATATTATGAGAGAAGCATGAGATTACTCTAGTGTGTTTAATCATTGATTCTGGGTGACTGAAGCAACTCAGATGGTACCTTGGTGTCTTAATACTACTAGGATGCGTAAAGCAATGCAAGACTTTCAGAATTGGAAGACATACATGCTGATAATGCTAGTATTTGTCAGAAACTCATTGGAGGATAATTAGCTTCTTGGTAATGAGTTGAAACTGTGTTGTGTCAAAATGATCTCTTATCTAGATAAGATTGGGGCTTATTTCTTGCACATTTTAATCTAGTCTCCTCTTTGATTTCAGATTGGGTATAGTTTTCTTGTGTGTTGAAGGACTTTTCTTATACCAGGCTTGTGCCAGAATTCATGCAGGCAAATACAGTTCTACTTTATCCTCTTGACATTTAGCAACACAACCACCTGGGCAGCAGTGATTTGGGGACTCTAAGATTTATCTATTGACCTATCTTTATGAGAAATTTTAACCACTTCTCTTTCTTTCTCAGCTATACTTTTGTCTGAGTAGAAGACTTCCAAAGGAACAACAACTGACCTGGGAAAGTCTGTTTCACTTTCACAAAGAGTTGAGCAAAAGATTACCCTGCTTTTGCAACCTTCCCCATTATTAGTGATGAGTGCATTTATATTCTAAATTTTGCATAAATTCCTGGATGCTTGAATATGTGGTTTTGATGTGAACCTATCTATGGCTTACAGCATATTTGAGTATAATCATTACAGGGTGGGGGGGGGAAGGGGATGTGGGAAGGAGGAAAATCTTTTAATCTAGGAGAGAGAATCAAGTCTACACTGTCTGTATTTCAGAAGATCTCGTTTTCTGGGCTTCTTGCTTTGGAAAGAAGACATTTAAAGTCTCTAAGCTAAATAATTACATAGCAGTTCCTGTAGACTGAAGTATTACTATCATTAAAAACATTTGGGAGAAGAACTCAATCAGTGTTTACTCACGTTACAATCACTGATAGATAAAAATGCCTCACCATTGAAGGAAACTTTTGTTTGGATTCATCCTTAGCACGAGTAAGCATATCTCTATTAGATTTATGATATTGGCAACTGTTTAGAGCAACAAGGTATTGGGCTTTTCTGGTCATTTCATTTCATTTCATTTATTTATTTATTTATTATTTTTTGCTGCATGTGAGACAGTGGTTAAGCCAGTGATACCTGTGGGCACACAGTAAGCAGATGTTACAGAATAACTAATAGTTGTTCCAACACAGTCACACAACATATTGACTTTTTACTTACATAGTACTGAATATCTCAGCATCACATTTTCAGAGGTATGCCTTTATACCCATGCCTCATCATGCAGGGAAGCTTGTAATCAGATTTATCCTTAGTTCAGAAAAAAAAAAAAAAAAAAGTTTGTTGTCAGGGTGGTTCTTCATTTCTACCCCGAGAGTTCTGGAAATCATTTCAGTCCTTCTAGCTTAAGTTTGCTTGAAGTGTATTGTCCCTTTTATTCTATCTGGCTTGAAGAAAAAAATCACAGGGGAAACTCAGGAAGTAGATTTCTTTGTGAGTCTCACCAAAAATTTGTCCACTGTTATGTTCTGAGTGGGTAGATCCAGGTTTGTTCATATATGACCTGTGCTTTGTTATATCCAGACAGAGTTGTTCAACAAAGCTAAAGTAGAGTGTTTGGATGGAGTAGTTAGAGGTCCAAACCAAACCAGTGAAATTGTCATAGACATCTGGAAGATGGTCAGCATCAATCTAAAGGAGTGATTTAATTTAAAATTGCATAATACTGGTATTGTAGGACTAGCCCCTCTTAGAGATAAGGAGATGGCTTTGCAAACATGTCATGGGTACATCAACTGTGTTTTGCCCTGCTGAGAATGGATCAGGGAGAAGATATGGAGAAATGTCTTGTGCATACTGAGGCCTGATACACAGGCATTCCTCCTGTGTTTATATGAACATAGATTATAGAGAATGGTAATTGAAATTGTGTGTATGCTATAGTTTCCATTTTGAGCCTATTGATGACATTTTATGTATTCTGTATTATGGTGGTATATTTTTATTATCATGGAATCATAGAATAAAAGGTTGGAAAGGACATTTAGAGGTCATGTGGTTCAACCACCTGGTCAAGGTGGGATGAACTGCAGAGATCCAATTTCAAAGCTAGATGAGATAGCTCTGGGATTTTTCCAGTTGAACTTTGAATAATTCAAATCACGGATATTCTACAATTCTTTGGGCAACTTGTTTCAGTGCTGAATCACCCTTGGAGGATGATGATGATAATGATGATGAAGATGATTATTTTTAATATTTAAATTAAACTTCACTTTTTGCAGTCTCTGACTATTGCCTCTCATCTGCTCTGTGTCTCTGAGGAGAATCTGGCTCCCTCCTTTCTGTAATCTGCCAAATAATTTGAGGAATTCAACAATCAGATTCCCTCTCCCTGAGTCTACTTTTCTTCAGACTGAGTAAATCAAGCTCCCTCTGTGGGAAGTTAATTTAAGAAACAATGAGATTAGAGATTTTACCCTATTTGATTATTTCACATGCTCACTCACAGCCCCCTCTACAAACACCACCCACAAAGGTAATGTACCTGTACAATCTGCAAGGATATTGACTTTTCTGACATCTTCCAAGACCACTGAAGGACTGGTTTGAACCGTCTTCCAGTGTATCAGGAAACAAAGATGTTTTTTCTAGTTTCTAGTCTTATTCCTGGCAATGTTTTCTTTTTCAAAGTTAGATACAATCAGAAACAATTTTTGGGGTGAAGAAGGGAAACAGATTTGTGATGTGTCATCTGCTGTGCTTTGTCAACCCAGGAGGGTAGTTGTAGGAAAAATGTATGCTGAGAAACTTATGATGTTTTGTATTTTATTATTCATCTAAAATTTTCAATTATTAGTGCTATGCTAATGAAGCCTTCGGGGATTGTCTGAAGGATTTTGTGATAAACACCTTAGAAAAGAATAAATCTGGGAGGGTGTCAGTTGGCTAATTAGCTAAGAATCAATATCCAGTAGCAGGAGTTGTGAGAAGATGATGGACAGATACGAGGCTCTGTTTAAGGGCTAAGACCTTTGCTGTTTGAAAGTTAGAGGAAGACACTGACAAAACAAACATAACTGTATTGTGTGATACAAGTTAGGGGAAAGTAGCAGTAGACTAACAGTGACAGTGATCTAAACTGAGTACTTAGAATGCTTTCTCCTAAAGAAATTGTTATGAAGTAGTTGATGCTGACAATTAGAACTTTCTCTTAGAATGGATATTAGATATGAAATATTTGGGCAGAACCTTAAATTTGGAAATCTCCAAGGAGGCAGAGAAATTAATCCATGATACATTTAACATTTGATTGTAATTTCAGGGATACAAATCTGTTCAAAGTACTCCTTTATAATCTCAGAGGCAGCCAGAGCAGGATTAACTTCAGATATCTAGAGCATAGACATAGACATTTTTTATGAGCATGCTATCTCAACTCCTCTGATAGCCAGTAGAACCAAAAAACGTGAGTTGTCTCACATGAGTCAAATGAAGGTGTACACATTATGATGTGTCCTAGAAATGTCTAGTTATCTTCATTGACTTTAGATGCCTAGACAGCCATATTAAATGCCTGAAGTTGAGAGATGAATCTCACTACCATTAATTGTGCCAAAACCAATATAAATAATAATGAGAACTTGCTCGATGAGTGTACTTGAGCAGTAGTTCAACTGAGGGTGTACTTTGATACTAGTTCAAATAACACAAGCTGTGATTTTTTTTACTGATTATTTTTTTCCTTTGAAAATTAAAAGGAGTCCTAATCTTAGTTTAACCAGCTAACTACATGCTGTTCTTTGTGTAGACAGTCCCTGAGAAGACAGGGTAGACTGGCTGCTCAAGGTTATGCTAGAAGCAGTTCCCTTCCATGCCGTAGGGGAGACTGTTAAAACTGCGTCTAGCAAGCTTCTTCCCTTCGTGTGTCACTTCAAGGTCTGTGCTGCACTGCATAGCATCTCAGTGGCTTTTCTCAGTTTGTGTTAGGCCTGCTCTTGCACTCTGACTCCAGCACAGAGATGATGACCACTCATTACACAGCACCTCCTACCTGCCAGTGATTGAGATGGCTTCAAGCTGGTCTTGTACATAAGGTGCAAACTGCATGCAGCAGGAAGAGGCAATTACTCCTGACAGTATAGCCTGGTAGAGTTTTGTGACTTGTAGGATTGATAAAAACTCAGGCCTGAGGTTTAGCTCACAAGCAGAAAACAGGGATTTAGGAAAAATAAAGAAGCAGCAAAGAAATGACAACACACCAAAAGCAAACAACTTATTGTTATTTAAACAGGTTATTTTACTCCTGGGAGAGTTTGACAGGATTATGCTGTAAGACACCGCTTAGAAATGTTTTAATTTTCTTTTAGCTTAGCCTTATGGAGCCTTTTTACTTGAGACTATAAAGCTGGCTTCAGCCTCCATAATTCATTCTTAAAATGTGAGGTTAATGTGTGGCTACATTAGATATTACGGGAAACAGATGGAGCAAGGAACACAGTGAATCACAGGGAATCTGTTCAAGAATTTTTCTCACAAAGAGATTTTTCCTTACTAAGTCCACCTTAAATATCAGAGACAGCTCAAGACACCATATAAATGCCAGCTGCCCTGTCCTCTGGTTGGTATTTGAAGATTCATGCTAAATGTTGAGTCTGTCTATTCAAGTTGAGACTTCCTAAGGAAAGAAGCAAATGCGCTGTCACTGAATTTAAGTTTTGTCTTTTTTTCCTAGTTTCTTTTGAAAATCCATGATTTGATTTCTCTAGTGACCATCTGGAACATTAGGTACTTCATAAATATTATGATTTGGTTGTAACAGATAGGTTTGCTGATTTTAGTTATAAGAAAAGAAACTCTGAACTCCTAAAACAAATCATACTTCAGAACCAAACTTACTGTAATTCCAACTTACTCATCACATTCTTGGCAAGCTGCTCCAAAGCAGAAGTAGGCTGTATGGCTTCATAAATAAGGTTGTCTGAAGCATTAAAAAAGGCCAAATAGCATGAGTCTCATGTTCAGAAAGCTCAGCCAGGAGTTCACTTGCTCTGAAGCCAGGTAGGATGAAAGAAGAATGTCCCTGATGAGCTCACCTTCAGCTGGTTGCTCATCTTCTCCCAGAATAGGATAAATATAAATAGACCCCGTGATTAATGTCTTAGAAATGCTCTAATAATTTTTTATGTAACAGGCTGGATGGTAGACGTTTCTGTTAGAGCCCTCTGGTGGTTAGCGTCGGAACTGACCTGGTGTTTTTCATCTGTGCGTTAAGCATGCAGAAAGTCAGTGCTAGTTGAGAAACTGGAGATTATTTTCTGGAGGAAATGATTAAGGCAAACTTCTCCACCTCTTCATATTTTCAGAACTGGATAGCTTTCAGGAGATGGAAGATTTAGCTGAATATATCTTATTGTGCTCAGTGAAGAGGTAAATTGATTAAATTTAAGTCTATGGAACAGCAGGAGATCAGACCAAAAGGTCCTTCGGGTTTAGATGAAAAAAAAAAATTGATCAAAAAAAGAGAAATAATTTAGAAATCATAGAATGGTAAGGTTGGAACAGACCTCTGGAGATTATCTAGTCCAAGCTTCAGCATAACCCCATATGGGGATTGAATCCATGCCCTTGGCATTAGCAGCACCATGCCCTAAACAACTGAGCTAAACCATTTCCCTGATTTTTGAAAAAAAAAGTTTTGGTATGATCTGTTTGTTGTCAGTGTTCCCTCCCTCCTGTCAATCTCTGCCAGCTCATATTGCAGTAATCTGTATATTTTGAACAAAATGATCAGAGCTTAGTATCTGCCCGTACTTAAGTAATCTTCCTGACTATGGTGTGTGGCAAAGTGGCAGGTCTGAATCCTTTTATAGCTTTTGACCTCATACGCTGGATAGGGTGTGGTAAGGAGATGCGCTACTTAACATGGAGCTAACAGCAAAGTATCTCCTGCTGTTCCCTCTGTAGGAAAGAAGGATTTTGCACCATCCATCTGGTTAGGACACAATGTTTGTCTTGGCTTGCCTCCCTACAGGCTAGCGAAGAGGAAGAGTGGACATGCCTGCAGGTCTGCCCTCATACCCATCTCCAATTTCACCTATTTTGTCCTTGCAGCATGAGGTACAACCAACCAATTTTAAGCATGAAGGGAAACAAATGAGACCCTTTTTCTTCTATGGCAAGTAAAGGAGCAGCTTAGCTCCTGCTAAGAGGGGACAGAAATCTGTGTCAGCATTAAGGCTGAGTTCCTATTAGTAAACAAACATAATTTGCTCTTCAGAAACTTCTATCTGGACTGATGCTTCATTTTCCTGGAGCAGAAAGAGTCAAAGTAAGCATTCACATTTGCAAAGTTAGAGATGGAATCTTGTACTTGTCCTGCATAAGGCCATGAGTTCTCAGTATCAGAGGTCACAACAGCCTGGAGGAGGTGTAGGCAACCTCCTTTACACCTGCTTCACAAGCAGAGTGCATCCTATGATCTTCCATGCTAATGTACTGGCACAGTGGGAAACCGCAAGCTGCTGGGCTAGACAGCAGCTCCTAAACCCTTTTGAAGCAGACTATCTATCTTTGCTAGTGCAGGGTGCTCCTTCTGACCATAGCCTGAAGAGCAGATCCCTCAAAATGAGTTAGTACTTTTATGGTCTGACAGGTATATGTGGCATTGTTCAAGAACAGAAATGTGCTAAGTAAGCAGCCAAGAAAAAGTGCCCCATCTTCTCCCTGCTACTCCTCCTGGCAGAGAATACTGTGATCTCATCCAAAGAGCCTAAGTATGGAGCTTTTGTTCCCACCAGTGTCAGCTGGGTTT
Source organism: Rhea americana (assembly GCF_003343005.1). Lineage (NCBI taxonomy): Eukaryota > Metazoa > Chordata > Aves > Rheiformes > Rheidae > Rhea > Rhea americana. The sequence continues at coordinate 171,111 of NW_028185506.1, read as the reverse complement.
CAGTGGTGGTGTTTCTTGATACATCTTCACCATCCTGTATTTAGCCAGATTCATCCTTTAGGAGATGGTATGGAACTTGCAACCTTTCCTTAGTGCTTATGTTAGTCAGGTCACCCCCAGCCACTGTGAGTCCTCTAGGTGCTGCCAGGACTCTCTGCAGTAACAAACTTACTGGTGATCTGCCCAGGTAATCAAAGCCCTTTCAGGCCTGAGAGGGCAGGAACACTGGTGCTTTTGTATATTGTCATTTCTGTGACTTTAGTTCTTTACCTGTCTTTCACCTGTGAAGTGATAGGAGAATCAAGGTGAGTGTTTCACATGTTTTTACAAGTGGGTGTTGTGTGGCATGTGGCTTTTGTACCCTGTGTCACTGTAGCAACAGTGGGTTGTGGTTTCCTGGCAACTGTCATGGTTGCTAAGAGAAAAAAGTGCAGCATTTATAAATCTGACATCTTTTACATCATCCACTCATACTACATTGGAACGAGTTAGGAGACAAAATCTGGTGTCCAGTTTCATCTCCTTTAACTCAGCTGTATGTTTGATTTCATAAGTAATTAATGTGTCTATAGGGAGCTGGAATAGTCTATCTGAGAGTCAGGAAACATGGGGTTTTGATCTTTGACCCTCTTGGTCTATTCTTTAAATACAGACAATGATTTTTGCCCTGTRCTGTAAGATGAAGTGAGTTCTGTGGATAAAAATTGCTCTATAGGTGCTAAGAGTTACTACTGCTGTTTTTTGACATACTGGTTCCCAAGTCCATTTCATAAGTAGCCTCACTGAGAAAGAATCTTTCACCAAGCAGTTTCCTCTACCAGTGCTTACTTCTTAAAACAATTTGCTCCATAAAGCACTTGGTAAACTGTAACATGTCCATAGTACATTGCATGTAAGGTATGAAATGAGTGAGGAGTATACAGGGTTGGGGGAGGAAGGAGCAGTAGATTCAATAAGGTGTTATTCCAGCTTAGGTCTGTGGAATTCAGTGGAGTTATACCAACACAAATCTAAAGCAACATTGAATGTTTGCATCTGCCCACTCAGAGCCAAGGCTGGAGTGATTGCTGTCTGCTGATGCATGCCTCAGCACATGCAGAATGAGTTGCGCTTTCTGCTGCACATACTAGACAGACGGTGAAAACATGCCTATAGAGAGTAAGATTTTTGCAATGTCATGTTGCTGGAAGACAATACAATAGCAACATTTCAGAGACTTGATTAGTCCCAGGAGGTAGTAAGTGGTTTTTACCAGGATTATCTTCTCTTAAAATGGCACCATTTTGCCCCACAGCTTTCTTCAGTTACTCATCCTTTTGGCACAAACCAGTGATGGAGATTGGATACTGCACTAGCTGGAGCAGCTCTGTAATTCAGTGCGAGAACTGAACTACAAGTCAGAAGGCCAAATCATCTCAGCTACTGGAGTACTGATAGGAACAGGAGAGCAGAAACAACGGAACCCCATTTATGGGGGCAGGTTAATAGAGAGTGTGTCTTTACTACCTTAAATGAACCTCATTTCTTTAGCTATAGAAGTACAGTTTGTGACAAGACAATGAAGCCCTGCAGAGGTTTTTGGAGAAACCATCAAAAATCCTGAAGATGATCAGAAATGTTTAGTTTTCCACCAGTTTGCTAAAGCTGATGGTACATTTGTGTTGACCTTGGTGACAGCGTCAGCTTCACAAATGAAAAGGACATGCATCACTAAGAGGAGAACTAAATTTGCAATGAATGGCTTGTATTTCATTTTCTATTACTGTCATTTTTGTCTGTCCTTGCTAAACCTCATGTCCCTAGAAAGCTTGCCCTAGTATTCTGTTTCCTGCAGCAGTAACAATGAGTGCATTCGCAGCAAGGGTAGCTTACCCCAGCTCTTTAGTCAAATACTGTCAGGTACCTTCCAAGCTCTCTTTTTTGCCAGTGGCAAGGACTGTGAAACACACTGATGTGGCATCTTCTGTCGCCCCCTCGAACAAAATTCAGCTCTGACTTTTGACTAGAGTAGCAGCATCTCTCAAGTGAAAGCGTTGTTCCTGGTTTGGCAAGTAGGAATTCTGTGCTTGTATGAGAAGGGAAGAAGTAACTTGTTATAGCACAGCTATCACCTCTCTTTCCCTTTTGCAAGCATGAAAGTATTACAGACACAAAATATGGAGGTTAAAGGTTAGTGAAATGGCTTCACACACCTGTCTGTATACCTTTCAGACTAATCTGCGTTGGAAGAGATGGGGAATAAAAGAACATACCCTCTTTTTCTTTTTAAAAATGCAGAAACTTGGTGTGTTTGCCTGTGCAAAAGTGACACAAGTGACTCCAGATGTGATTAGTGTTTTCTTATTCTTCTTTTCTTATTTTTTGGTTAATATGACAGGTCACAGTAGTTCATTTTTCAAGATTGTTTGATTATTATTTTATAGTCATCTAGCTTTGTCTATTCAACAAAATGGGGCTGAATTGGGATCATCCAAACGTATGCATGCAAATAAGAAAGAACCTATGGGATTACATTACGAAGAGAGCCCTCTTGTCTCCTTTCTAAGAAGTCAGCACACTGGGGTGCCTCTCTGAAGTGTCTGTGACATGCATGTGGTGTGAGAAGCAAAGAGGAGGAATTAGAAGGCTGTATGCAGTTATAGCACTACAATTATGTTGGGATCATGGAGATGTGGTGGAATAGCTCACATGATTGGAGTGCTGTGATGGATGTATACAGTTTCTTTAGGAAAGACAGTCCAGGAAGGTAAGGAGAGGGAGGTGCTCTTTATGTGAGAGAGCAACTGCAATGCATGAAGCTCTGCCTGAGAGAAGGTGAGAGCTTGTGGGTCAGGATTAGCCAGCAGACCAAAATGGATGGCACTGCAGTGAATGTAGTGAATGTATAGACCACTTGATCAAGAAGTAGATGAGACCTTCTTCAGACAATTGGAAGAAGCTTCACATTCAGCGGTTTTATGCTTTTGGGGAATTTGAACCACCCTGCCGGATGGAGGACACAGCAAGGCACAAACAGGCTAAGGAGTTTCTGGAGTGCACTGATGACAACTTCCTAACACAGATGAATGTGGAGCCAAAAAGGAGAGTATTCTGTAAACAAGGAAGGACAGGTTGGAGATGTGAAAGTCAGGCATCTTTGGCTGCTGTAACCATCAGATGGTGGAATTCAGGATCACAGAATCACAGAATGGTTGAGGTTGGAAGGAACCTCTGGAAATTATTGAGCCCAACCTCCCTGATCAAGCAGGGTCACCTGTTTGACAGGATTGTGCCTAGGCAGGTTTTGAATATCTCCAGAGAAGGAGACACCACAACCTCTCTGGGCAACCTGTTCCAGTGCTCTGTCACTACCACAGGAGAGAAATTCTTCCCTATATTCAGGTGGAGCTTCCTGTGTTTAAGTTTCTGCCGATTGCCTCTTGCCCTGTTGCTGGGCACCACTGAAAAGTCTGGCTATGCCATCTTGACACCCTTTCTTCATGTATTTATACACATTGATAAGATCCTTCTCAGTTTTCTCTTCCCTAGGCTAAACAAGCCCAGCCCTCGCAGCTGTTCCTCATAGGGCAGATGCTCCAGTCCTCTGATCATCTTTGTAACCCTACACTGGACTCTCTCCACTAGCTCCACATCTCTCTTGTCCTGGGGAACCCAGAACTGGATACAGTACTCCAGGTGTGGCTGAGTAGAGGGTTAGGATCACCTCCCTTGATCTGTTGGCAACACTCGTCCTAATGCACCCAAAGATACCATTGGCCTTCCTGGCTAGAAGTGCACCTTGCTGGCTCATAGTCAACTTCCTGTCCACCAACACTCCCAGGTCCTTCTCTGCAGAGCTGCTTTCCAGCAGGTCAACCCCCAGCCTGTATTAGTGCATAAGGTTATTTCTCTCTACAACACTTGCCCTTGTTGAACTCCATGAGGTTCCACCCTGCCCAGTTCTCCAGATCCCTCTGAATGGCAGCGCAGAGCTACGATGCACCAGTCACTGCTCTCAGTTTGATATCGTCAGCAAAGTTGCTGAGGAGGCACCCTGTCCCTTCATCCAGGTCATTGATGAAGAAATTGAGCAAGACTGGAGACCCTGGGAACACCACTAACTACAGGCCTCCAACTAAAATCCTGCCATGATCCTCCAACAGGATCCTGCATGGAGGGAGCAGAACAAAGGGTAGGATCACAATTCTGGACTTCAGGAGAGTCGGCTTTTACTTCTTCAGTGATCTGCTCAGAAGAATCCCATTGGATAGGGCCATAGATGGAAGGAGGGTCCAAGAGAGCTGGCTGATATTCAAATATCACCTCCTCCAGGCTCAAGAACGGTACATCCAAAGAAGCAGGGAATCAAGTAAATGTGGCAGGAGGCCTGCATGGATAAATAAGAAGGTCATGACAAAACTCTGCCATGAAAAGTGAACAGGAGGTGGAAGTGGGAGCAGATGACCCAAGAGGAATACAGAGACACGGTCCAGGTTGTTCTAGTTAGATTCCTGGGGGCCAAACATCCGGTTTGGCCAGCCAGCACAAACTTACACACACACGCACAAACATTCTTCAGTAGCAAGCAGTTTATTAGTAGATACTTACAAACAGACCGACCCGATGGTAATCTCGAGAAGGACCACCTCAATGCTTGTCCCGATCGTCTGCATGGCGAGAGGGAGAGTCGGCAGGCACAATCTTTTCAGGCGTCCCCGAGGAGGCAACATGGTCCTCTGTTGTTTAGCAGCCTTACCCTCCTTCGGAAAACTCTGGCATTTATGATTACTTGCGGTAGGCGGGAGTCCCGGCACCTGGGGCCAGCAAGTGCGGGGAGTCTAGCCCAACTCCGCCTCGGTTGCATAATTGGGCTATGATACTGCACACGCGTGCAGACTTATTTCGGGGGCCACAWTTGGCTTTGGGGGTTGCTATTTCACTACTCTTCAGCTTCTGACCTTCATGTTGACTGCTTCTCATGGTGATTCTGTGGCTTCCAGCCACAGAATCTATATGTGACCAACCACTGCTCTTTCTCACAGATTTCCATGACCTTGTTAGTTACTTGTTTGTATCCCGCTTAACACAGCAGTATTGTTCTAGGCACTAAAAAGTTACAGCACTAGACTATTCTCACCAAGTAGCAGGTGGTACAGATACAAAAGTTGCAACACGGACCATTCCCATCAAGTATCACCTAGCAGGGATACACAGGTATGCAGAGATGTATTAGAAGAGCCAAAGCCCTCCTAGAACTGAAACTGGCAAGAGACACTAGAGTAAACCAGAAAGGGTTCTACAAGTGCATAAGCAGTGAAAGGAAGGCAAGGGAAAATATGAGGCTTCTGCTAAATGGGTCATGGGCCCTGGTGACAAAGGACACAAAAAAAGGCAGAGGTACTGAATGCCTTCTTTGCCTCAGTCTTTACTGGTAAGTCCAGCCTTCAGGAATCTCAAGCCTCTGAGACCAGCGGGGAAGTCTGGAGAGAGGAAGACTTGCTTCATTGGTGGAGGAGGATCAAGTTAGGGATCACTTAAGCAACCTGTACACATGTACACAGGTTCATGGGACCTGATGACATGCACCCACAAGTACTGAGTGAATTGGCCAATGAAATTGTGAAGCCACTCTAAATTATCTTTAAAAGGTTATGGCAACTGAGAGAGGTTCCAGAAAAATGGAATAAAGTAAATGTCACCCCTATCTTCAAAAAGGACAAGAAGAAAGATTCTGAGAACTACAGGCTGGTCAGCCTCACTTTGATCTCTGGGAAGGTGATAGAGCAGCTAATCCTGGATACTGTTTCCAGATGTGTGAAGGAAAGGAAGGTGACTGGAAGTATTCAGCATGGACTTCTGAATGGGAAATCATGCTTAACTAACCTGATAGCTTTTTACTACGCGTGACTGTCTTAGTGGATGAGGAGAGAGCAGTGGGTATTGGTTACACTGATTTTAGTAAGACTTTTGAAACCATCTGCCATAAAATCCTCACAGAAAAATTGATGGTGTGTGGGTTAAGTAAGTGGTCAGTGAGGTCAGCTGAAAACTGGCGGATCTACTCGGCTCAGAGGTTGTGATCACTGGCATGAAGTCCAGCTGGAGGCCAATCACTACTCGTGTCCCCCAGGTTTTGTTACTTGGTCCAACTCTGTTTAACACCTTCAGTGTCCTGGATGATGGGATTAAATGCACCCTCAACAAGTTTCGTATGATATAAAACTGGTAGGAGCAGCTGATGTACTGGAGGGCTGTTCTGCCATTCAGAGGGACCTTGACAGGCTGGAGAGCTGGGTGGAGAGGAACCTCATGAGGTTCAAAAAGGACAAGTGCAGGATCCTGCCCCTAGGGAGGAATAACCCCATGCACCAGTACAGGCTGGAGACTAGTCAGTCCGAAGAGCAGCTTTGCAAAAAAAGAGCCTTAGCATTCCAGTGGACAAATAGACTGTGAGCCAGCAATGTGCCCTTATGGAAAAGGTGGTCAACAGCGTCCTGGGCTGTATTAGGCGGAGTGTTGCCAGCAGTTTGAGGGAGATGATCTCTCCCCGCCCCTGCCTTCTCTGTGCTACAGATACCCACACTGGAGTGCTGTGTCTTATTCTAAGCCACTCAGTACAAGAGTGATGTGGACATAATGGAGTGAATCAAGCAAAGAGCCACTGAGATGATTAAAGAATTGGATCATCTGGCATACAAAGAGAGACTGAGAGAGCTGAGGTAGTTGACCCTCAAGAAAAGAAGGTTCAAAGGAGATCTTACCCAACGGGAGAGTGTAAAGAAGCACCACTCTTCTCAGCGGTGTTCAGTGATATGATGGGAAACAATAGGCACAAACTGGAAAACAGGAAATTCCACTTGAACACAAGAAAACACTTCTTTATTCTGGGTGTGGTTGAACACTGGAACAGTTTGCCCAGAGAGACGGGGGAGTCTCCATCCTTGGAGATAATCAAAACTTGACTGGATATGATCCTGGGGAACCTGCTTTAGCTGACTCTGCTTGAATAGCGACATTGGACCAAATAATCTTCAGAGGTTCCTTCCAATCCCAACTATTCTGTCATGCTATGTCCCTTGGAGAAGTTCCTGTCTGGAGAGTCTTATAGAATTAAATTGTCCCTTATGACCAAGAGATAGTCATCTATAAAGGAGGAGCCACCTTCTCATAGTTTGAGATACCTGTCTGAGCTGTAGGGGCCCATAATCTGGGTTGGGGAAAGAGAAACGACTCATTGATGGGTTTTAGACCTTAGTTTTTGGAGCTGGGCTATGTCCACTCCCTAGAATTAAATCAGAGTAATCAGGAAAACGATGACAGCTGAAAATGACCTGGTGATGCAGTAACCTCTTCTATCCTCCACTAGAGATGAGGAAAAGAGGGCAGAGCCACTGGGGAGCTGAAAATGGAGCCCTTAACAAGTGTCACTCACTGTCTCCAGTTACAAGTGACTTGTTTAGAGAAGAAAGAAGGAAAAAGTCTGGCTCCTTTCCAATGCAAGCTCATCAACTTTGTAAGGTCATGATCAAAATGCCTCCATTCTCTGTTTGCCACGTTCTCTCTGCTACCCTGCCAGAACCAATGCAGTGCCTGGAGCAGGGGAGGTGTGTTTTAGTTCAGCAGAACAGGCTGCAGCCAAATCTAGATGACTTTGCAGATACTGGTGTTGCTGATTAAATGACCTGAGAGAAGCTGTGATGCAGATCTCAGGGCAGGATTGGACCACATTATCCAAAGAGGAACTAGGCAGGATTCTTGTTCTCCTCTAAATTGAATCCCTAAAGAAAGATTTTCTTTGAGAAAGCTCTGGGACTGACACAGCTGGCTGAAGTGAGCCTGTGTTTGTGTGGCAGTTTTTGTCTAAGCTCTGTCAAAATAAAGAAGACAGTAGAACTTGTGAGCCATGAGGAGACTGTTACCAAGAGCTTTGTGGATAGGAGAGATTTTGTAACAGCATCTTTCTCTCTATCCCAAAAGGAATCTGTTTCAGAGAAACTTTAGCAGAGAACTATCTTTTTCTTAGCAGTATACAGTACCATTTCCACTCTGTAAAAATTACACATATCCAATTCTGTGCAATCAAAATGTCATGAATGCATCTGTCTCCCACATCTTCCTGAGCAGAGAAACCAGAAAGTGCCTTACTAATGATGGAGTAGCTTTGCACTCAGACATGGCACCCTTTGTTTTTGAGCTGTGATCTGCATGCAGGCTCCAGCAGAAAGTCCTTGGGCATTTAACTCCCTTGGCAAAGCTGGAGCTGTACTACTAGCTGTTGGATGGTAAGAAGAGCTGGAGAGGCAGAGCAATACCAAACCAACAGCAGGGGTCTCTTTGCATCTGTATTCTTGGATCCTAGCCCTAGCTACAAAAGAAAAAAAAAAATCAGGAGACAGGGGAACAAGAATGAAAATGAACCCTGGTCTCTTTGTGTTAAAAAAAAAGTCTCCTCAGCATGGACAGCACTAATCTTGCCAGACTCTGAGTGCTCTTATTCCAAAAAGCAGGGTTTTGGGGCAGTTCTGACTGGACAGTAATGCTGAATATAGCCTTGCTTTTCATGCAGCAGATGTGGGGAAAGAGTCTGAGAAAAGCAGTGGCTCCTGCTGCCAACTCTGTCCGGTAGCTGACATCTCAGATGTCGGTTAGATCTGCAACATCAAAGGACTTCTTTTGAACTAGCTGACATTTCCTTACACTAACTCTTCTGCTAAGATCCGGACCAATTAGCTTTGCCTTGTTCTTGCCACTGTATTCTTAACCTATGGCAACCACCCTGCTTTGCACATGCTCCATGTGGCATTCAAAAATGTGGCATTCACAGCAACTGTGCTGCTGCAGGTGGTACCCAGTGAATGTCATTTGTCTCTGAATTTTCTTCTGTATGTGTGTGTCACTGGAAATGCCTCCAAGTATGTGTCACCACCCCCATGCTTCTATCAGCTCATGAGCTGAGGGTAAGAATCAATTCAGTAGGCACAGTGAGAGAATGAATTTAGCCCAGGAGAACTAGGCATCACTGTGAATGAAAGAGTTGACCATGCTTACATGTGTGATGAGCTTCATCTCAAGGCTACCAAGGTCAATCAGTTCCAGTGGGTTTCTATCTCCCATAAGCAGTTTTGCCGAAATCCAGGACAGTGCTCATGGGAACACCTGTGAGAGAGATGTTGCTGGGATCTTCTGGAGGAAGTGGTGATAGCAGACATGACCCACGAGATGACACCATGAATGGAAGGAAACACAGAAGAGAGAAACACATTGATTTTAGGCACTATTCCATTATGTCTTCATCATTTGCTATTTATGACTCCATCTGGCATTTCTTGTGAGGCAACTGCACAGCTCTGTGGTACACACAGACTATATCTACTCCAGTTCTCAGGGCTGTCCACAACCTTTACTTTCCTGACTCTACTCTTCCGGTCCCGGCCTTTTCCCAGCCACTATCTCCTACTTGCATTGCACTCTGTTATCTGTAGTTCACTCCTCATGTTATAATCTGCTGAAATATATTGCATTGCATAAGCAATTCTTGAAATGTGTGTAGAACATATTCCTAAGGCAGAGGAGGGAAGACGTTCATAAGGAATATGAGGATCACTGGATTACAAACAGTTCCTGTAAGAAGTAAAGGACAGACAGCTTCTGCACAAACCATTAGGAAAACCCAATTTCTACAAGGAAGAGGGAACTTGCAATGAAAGGAACCAAAGAGATGGCTATGTGAGCCTACTTCCCTCTTTTTTTAAGATTCCAGACCTGGAAGTCTGTTGCACTCATTAACCAACATGTAAGTCAGACATGAAACCTACTGTCTTGAGGCTGTGCCTATAAAGACAGGTGGCTCTCCCCTGTCCTTTCAGAGACTGCAACCTCTAAGAGGTTTGTATGTCAAGTTCTTTCTTTGTGATCTAGGTTCTTTCTGCATTCATAGTCACCATTGGGTGACTATTCAGTAGAGTCCAATCATCAGTAGAACGAACTTCTGTCTAGCTTACTTGGAATAGCCCAGCTTTCAGTGTGTTTGCACAGGTTGTTCTCTTTGCTAGCAAGCTATCATTACTATATAAACACTAGTACTTGCAAGTGGCTCTTGATTAGCATTTTCACTCCTAATTCATCAGTTTGTTGCTTCCCATATGATCTGCCAGTTTCTGGTGTATGGAGATGAACTGGCCAGAATGGCTGAAGTGTCACTGTGGAAACACTCATGTGCCACATGAAGGCACATTGGAACTGATAGAATGGGTGATTCTGTTGGATATAGCTACACTTGAAATAAATTAATCTTTGCCATGCACTGAGAAAATCACTTCTCTTTGTTCACCTGAGCACCTATCAACTGTCATCCTCCTACAAGCCTTGAAAGAGACTGGGACCCAYGCCACATTGGTGTCAGTGGATTAAGCCGCCTAATTCATCCTCTGTATTTTTTCCAGATTTCTCAAACCACAGTGGATTTGTCTGAATTAGAATTAGGTTTTAATATTGGACTTAATCCTTAAGTAATGAGGACAAACTCTTTTACAGGGCTTTACTTCGAGGAAGGATGATCAGGTACTTTATGAACTGAAGACACGACAATTTCTGTTGTTAACATGAATACAAATAATAAATGGTAATAGTTACGTCATGTCTGTCATCTCAGGAAGAATCTGGGAGCTGATGGACGAGACACAGAAATACTGAGAAAAGCTGAAATTGTAAGAAATAAGCAGAGTGAAATGATCTGAAATCTGGGAGCTATTGCATGAGACATAGAAACACCAGGTAAAGCTGGAATTGTAAGAGATAAACAGTGTGAAATGAAATGAAGGGTATCCTGTTCTGCATAGGGATAACTTTGCCTAGTCTCTGAACTCCAGTTACATTATTGGAATGCAATTAGAATAATCTAATTAGATCATGCAATGAGAAATATGATTTATGAAGAGAAAGCCAGCTCAACACTTTACTAAACTTAATCCAGGAGCTCACTGCCTGACAGATAATGTTCCTGCCTAGTTTCCACTCATTTTCAAGCATATTGCATGGCCACAGAAAAAGAGTAAAAGCACTACTTTGGGCAGAATCTAACCTTTTCAGACTACAGGCAGAGGTGCACAAATTACAGAAACCTCACATTTGCACACCATCTTTGTTGTGGTCATTTGAGCTCTGGCTTATTGGTGGTTTAAGATAACATTACATACAAACTGTATGAAAAGGGTCAGCATATGCTTACTTTTGTTCATCTCTTCCTGCACAGAAAGAAACCTCTAACAGTAGAAGACAGTAACCATGTTTTAAACACCCATGGCTAATGATGGCACTTCTAGGGACTAAAACATAGCCAAGCTGAAGCACAGAGTTAGCTAGACCTTCCTCCAGGCAAGAGAAAGGAGCAGAACAAGGAAAAGAAGTGGCACAGGTTTTCTGTAACTTGGTCTACTTAAGTTATTGTAAGATGACTCCTCCTGGGCCAGTTAAGCTGAGTCAAAATAGAAGATGTAACATGTATAAATTTGGAACAGAAATAAAGCAAAAAACATACGCAGAGAAATGAAATTTTAAACTGCTTTTCTTGCTGCAGAGAATGATGGTCTCCTAAGGTAAATGCCACCAAATTACACTAGTCTCCAGCTGAAGTGGTTGCTGATGGCCATGCTGAGAGTATGACCACCTTTGGTTCAGAATCTGACAACTTTGTTTTCTTTTGTTTTCTGCAGGATTTAGGTAGCAGTTCAAGTCAGCCTTTTTCAGTAGAGCTCATTCCAGTGACTGCGGTGTGAAAATCCCTTGCATATAACATACTTTTGCGATATTGCTAACACTTCTCACTTCTCTTGGAAATTGGAAGATGTTCCCTGCTTCATTTTCTGTGTGCAAAGGAGATAGCTTTCTCTTGCACTTAGAAGGTTTTGCACAGAAATTGCCCCTAAAACCATAAAGTCCTTGCATGCATGCTGTTATGATAGAACTTGGGATAGCTAGTTGGTTTATAATTGTGGCTTATATGACCTTCTCCCAGACAACAGCCATTCAGAGGAAGGAGTTCGTTTCTGCATGCTTGTGAGCATGCAAAATCCATTCAGTGTTACACCACTCTGCATGCAGGCATCAGCAGGGCAAATTCTATTACAGAATGAGGAAAGCCACAGTTTCTTAGAAAGCACCCTTTAAACTACAAAGTGGACTTGTTCCATTATAAAATCAACTGCATTTGCTAGGAATGATATAATAATGTGAAGGGAGGGCTGCATTCCTAGTTCAATAGAAGTCATTTAGAGGAACAGCAGCTCTGAGGTGAAAAAAGTTAGTTTTTCCAGAACTGACCAATGCTCATTTGAATTGCAAGACACCATGCCTGAAACTAACTATCCTTTTTGCAGAGTAGGTGAATGGAGAGGCAGCCAGCAAGCCCTTGCAGAAGTGGGATAGGCATAAAATTTTGTATTGATGTCTAAAGCAGTGTGACGTGTTAATAGTCAGTAGGGACAAATTTTCATATTGGCTGTGTTGCTGGGCTTGGTCCTGGAGAGATCTATGGGAAAAAAGGAACCCCACCTCCTACAGCAGACCTGGCTTATGACTTCTGCTGCAGCACAAATACCCTATAATAGTCCTCATGTGCTCCATTATCAAAGGAAGAGGGGAGTATTTATATAGCAGCTGATGTGTGTACTGATAGCTAAGGTATCTTGGCAGAAAGGGGCAGTAGTGATGGGATCAGCATGGTGCTACTGGGACAGGTAAACAGATGATGTCAACGCCGTTGGTATCAATGGAGCTCTATCCACCTTCTGTTGGTCATCTGCAGAGGATATGGGGAATGGACTAACTCCATCCACATTCTCTCTTCACCTTCAGTCCCTGATYATTGTCTCCTCTTTGCAAAGAACCAAAGAACTTGGTCTTTGCCATCATATCTGACAGCTGCTGAGGGGGAAGCAGAGTTTGTCCCTTAATGTACTCTACTGTTTGGAAACATGAAGCAGAGAGAGAAAATGAATTAAAAGGCAAAGATTTGGGGTCACATTCACTGATGGTGCAAGTTAGCACACCTCACTGAATTCAGTTGGTGATGCTGATCCTGGAGCTATAAACATTAATAAATCTTTCACTGTGAGTGCCCTGGCAGGGTGCAGTAGATTTAAAAATGGCAACTTTAATTTTTTAAAAAAAAATTTGTATAGACAACATTCAAAGATATCCTTCAAAACCCTATCTATGGATCAAAATTTCTGAACCAATTACCAGTCACACTGAACACTCCTATTGTCCAGCATATCAGAGCAATCTCTCATTGTAAGCGCTTACTGTCATGTTCAAAGGACAGTTTTCACACTAAAATTCCCAAGAAGTTAGGTTAACACATGATAGATAAGCTGCTCCACATTCTCATGGGAATCCCACAGGATAATGCAGTGTGGGAATATATGTGAACTCTCATTTTTTCTTAGAGGAAATTGTGTCACCTTCTATGAGTAGAGAATTACAACATAAGGGTCCATATAGAATGACAAAAGAGATGTTTCCTCTGCATTTGAGATGCCAACAGCACAAAGGATTCCTTCACATCGTAGCATAAGTATATGAAAGTTCTCTGCAAGCAAAAGTGCCAAAACGTGTTTTCTTTTTACTTGGGGGGGGGAGGGGAGGGAGTTGTAGTTTTCAGGATGACTTAAGTTTGGGTCACAAGTGCAGCAGATCTCCTCTCACTCACAGGTCTCTTCTCAGCCACTGATTATCATAAATCCAGGTTTTACAGTCATGGTTTACAGTCATTTCTTGTAAGAAATTGAAAGCCAGCAAATCCAGGGTCAAATCAAAACTGAAGTAATTGCAGCTTTCACTAAAATAACCATTCTTTCATTTCCCAGGCTATAGATAACTGAGAACATTAGGCAAATTCTATACAAAAGAAAAAAAATATTTCAGACTAAGTAAACCACCTGACTAAATCCCAGAATGGTAAAAGGTCTGAAAGGAAAGAAAATAGTCATTTCTACCCTGTCTTCCCTCAAAATATTCCCATGAAAGCTAAAAAGAGTTTTAATTCTGCCTTTACTTACAGCACCTTTACATGAATTTAATGTTGTAGACGACAACAATAAACCTCAGCATGAAGGACTGGATGTAAGACTTATCTAAGACTCATCTAAGCCACAGCTGTTGTCAACAAATCTATGTTCCAAGAGAAAGCTTCCTGAAGGATTAAACAAGCCTTTATCCCTGCTTTCTGCAGTGCCTTACCTCAGCAACACAAGTAAATGCACCGCAGGATACCATTGGCCTTCCTGGACACAAGAGCACAAGAGCACATTGCTGGCTCACGGTCAACTTGTCATCCACCAGCACTCCCAGGTCCTTCTGCACCACAGAGCTGCTTTCCAGTAGGTCATTCCCCAGTCTGTACTGGTGCATGGAGTTATTCCCACCCCTAGGTCCAGGACCCTGCACTTGTCCTTGCTGAACTTCATGAGGTTCCCCTCCACCCAATTCTCCAGCCTCTCCGGGTCTCTCTGAATGGCAGTGCAGTGCACTGATGTATCAGACACTCCTCCCAGCTCAGTATTGTCAGCAAATTTGCTGAGGAGGCACCCTGTCCCTTCATCCAGGTCACAGGTGAAGAAATTGAACAAGATTGGAGCCAGTACTGACCCCTGGAGGACACTGCTAGTTACAGGCCTCCACCTAGAATTTGCACCACTGATGACAATCCTTTGAGCTCTGCTGTTCAGCCAGTTCTCAATCCACTTCACAGTACACTCATCCAGCCCGCACTTCCTGAGCTTGCCTAGGAGGATGTCATGGGAGGCAGTGTCAAAAGCCTTGCTGAAGTCAAGGTACACAACGCCCACTGCTTTTCCCTCATCCACCCAGCCAGCGATGCTATCACAGAAGGCTATCAGATTGGTTAAGCAGGATTTCCCCTTCGTGAATCCATGCTGACTACTCCTGATCACGTTCTTTTGCTTGGAGATGACATCCGGGATGAGCTGTTCCATCACCTATCCAGAGGTGGAGGGGAGGCTAACTGGCCTACAGTTGCATGGGTCCTCCTTCTTGCCCTTCTTGAAGACTGGAGTGACACTGGCTTTCTTCCAGTCCTCAGGCACCTCTCCTGTTCTCCAGGACCTTTCCAAGGTGACGGAGAGCAGCCTAGCAACAACATCCACCAGCTACTTCAGTACCCGTGGGTGCATCCCATCTGGGCCCATGGGTTTGTGGATGTCAGGCTTGCCCAGAAGATCTCTAATGCTATCCTCCTCAACCAAGGGAAAGTCTTCCTTTCTCCAGACCCTCTTGTCTCCAGGCTCTGGGATTCTGGAGGGCTGCCCTTAGCGCTAAAGAGAGAAGCAAAGAAGGCATTCAATAATTCTGCCTTCTCTGTATCCTTGTCACGAGGGCACCCACCCCATTCAGCTGTGGGCCCACATTTCCCCTAGTCTTCCTCTTGCTACCGATGTATTTGAAGAAGCCCTTCTTGTTGTCCTTGACATCCCTTCCCAAAATTAATTCCAAATGGGCCTTGAGCTTCCTCATCACATCCCTGCATACTCTGACAACATTCCTATAATCCTCTCAAGCGGCCTGTCCCCTCTTCCACATTCTATGTACTTTCCTCTTCTGTTTGAGTTTTGCCAGGATCTCCTTGCTCATCCACGCAGGTCTCCTGCCTCCTTTGCTCTACTTCTTACTCATAGGAATGCACTACTGTTGAGTTTGGAGAAGCGATGCTTGAATATTAAGCAGCTCTCTTGAACCCCCCTTCATTCTAAGGCTCTACCCATGGGATTTCTCTTAGTTCCCTGAAGAGCCTAAAAAATCTAAAAATTTTAAGTTAAAATCTAAAATTTTAAATCCAGATAGGTCATTAGCAGGGGAGAAAGGGAACTAGACCCACAAAAGGTACTCCATTTCATTGAAGCTGCAGATAGCAGATCTCAAGTGAAGCAAATGCCAGAGCAATCCACGCTTGCCAAGACTTTGAATAGCACAGTTCAGGAGTGAAATACATTAATAGCACTGCAGAGGTTGTTTACCTAACACTTGCCTGTTCTGAACCTGTCTCAAGTGAAAAATATGAGTCCCCGGCTTCTCACGAGTTTTAAATTGAGCTGTTAGATTCACAACCCTGTAGAAACTTGCTTTTCTCTCTCTTTTTCCCCCCACCTCTCCAATCTCAAGCCTTTCCTCTCATTGACTTTGCTGTGTAGGCTTGAGTGGGACACTGGGAGAAGAGCGTGAGCTGAAAGCTGAATCTTTGCTGCCAACTCCACTCCTGGCAGGGAATGGAAAGGATGCCACTGCAGTAAGAGTCTTGTCAATGACTTTTGTCCGCTTCCACTTCCTGCAAATATGTAAGCTGTGTGTGCACACAGGCAATCTCTGTTTTACCAGTTCATTTTGCTCAGCAGCTGTATGACTTCTGAGTACATATGCTAAATAGAAAGCTGTTAGAAGTAGAACCTCTGTTAACTTTGATAGACTAGTACCTTAATTAGATTACTAACCTGAGAAACTGAAATGAGGGGAAAAAAGTTAAATTAATAATTATTTCAAACGTAAATACATTTTACTGCATGGACTGCAATTAAGAAATAAAAATCTCTATGTCTGAGAATATACATAACAATAATGAGCACATTTGCAGGTCTGTTTGTTTTTCCAACCAATTTTGTAAAGTCATACTTCTCTTGGTAGGCAGGTGAATGATCACACTGGAATTACCAATGCCATGGAAAAGCATGCATTGGACAGATATTTTCTCAGCATTGCTAAATGTACATGACTCTCCTGCAAGGCTTGATCTCTTTTCATAAAAATGTATTTTGATGCAGCAATACTTTTAATATAAAAGGAAGAGGTTGTTTGTGTTTTTAATTCAGTAGATGTGCTGCCTATTTTATTTCCTAAATATTTTACTTACCTAGGTTTATAAATATTTGATGATTTCCTGGCTTGCAACATCTGAACATTGGCTAAGCTTATGCTCCAGAACATGTGTTATCTCCAGCACACCCATTGCTCCTCTGCAACACACTGCCCTGCTCTTTGACAGGTAGCTTTTCACAAAGTTATTTTGGCTTTATACCAGCCTTTTTGATTAACTAAGCTCACAATAAAAAGACAGCTTTCTATACTTTATGTCTTTCTGGCCCATGATCATTATCCACATCATTATATAGGCTTAGTTGGGACAGCTTGTACGCTTAAGACTTACACAATGAAACTGGAAGAATTTTGCTCTTCAGATATACTTGTAAAGAATAATCTTTACTGCTTTTAAAATTATTTTTTGGAGGGAGAAGGAGCATGATTGGCTTATTCTACTAATTTAAATTTGAGCTGTGTGATATAAAGGGATAAGTGTGAGAATGGAAATTCAGAAGTCCAGCAGGAAAAATGATAGGATTGTGATTAAAATGGGAATCAATAACAGAATAAGCTCAATTCTCTTGCGTAGTTTGTATATGTAACGGGTGTATTCCATCTTGTTTACACCATACCTTCCGGTTTTGCTATGAGAATAAAGCTGCAGCCATAAAGGTCTATTTTAAAACTACCTGTCATCTGTTGCCTTCTACTGCTTGGGTGGTGTAGACATAGTGTATTGGTAATCTTGATAATAGTAGATGAGCCTATATGGAGTTCTTTCGGAGACTACTTTTATAATGTTGGGCAGATCATTTAACCTCTCTGTAGGAGGTAGACGTATAGTGCTGCTTGAGGATTAAAGTGTGTGAGAAATGCAGAGGGATTATCAAGCACATGCTTGTTGTACAGTTTGGGGCTTTACTTATCTGCGCTGCTGTTTCCTAAGGGTAGTCCCAGCTGGAATGATTGAGATTCCCAAGATGAAGTCCTGAAAAGGAATAGCTAAGACCTTTACTGTCTCTCTGCCTTGGGCTGCTTTGTGATGTAGCATGTAACGTAGTACCTAGCAGGAAACTCCTTTGTACAGTTAAGAATCAGATTTGCCTACATGGTATTTTTCTAATGAGATTTTTAAAAATTCAAAAGCACTTAATTGCCAAAGATCACCTATCAAAGATGGTGTATGGTGGAACAGAGTTGGTTCTCTGTAGAAGACTGCTCTACAAACCATTGCTAGATATTGAAGGGATGGAAGGAAGAATGCCTATGTAAAACAAGCTGTAATGTCATAATTTCTAAGCTTTTGAAACTTACACATCTTGGGTTTGGATACTGAATATGTCTTGTAAGAGCAAGTCCTTCCTGCACATCAGACAGAAGCAGTGGTGTCTTATTAGCCACTTCCTGAACGTATCTGCCCCCAGCTTAAGTTTATGGCCCTCATTATGCCAGTTAGAAGGCTGTTCTAGAGCCTTGTTGCTCAGTGTTAGAGAAGCATCTCCAGCCCCCAGTAACTTACTGATTTATGAACAGATTATACTCATGTTATTTCCTCTTGAGCCAATACTGCTGTTAAGCTTAAGGAGTAAGCGTCCAACCCCTCTCCACATGTGTTCTGCTAATCTAAACAAGACAGTTTCCCCTAGTCCTCTCACTTAAATGCCTCATCCCTCCAATCATCCTTCTGATTTTTCTGTGTTGGCTTTCTTGAGTTGATCTTTTCTGCGAACCATAGAGTACTTTGGTCAGGAAGGGATGTCAGGAGGTATATTTTCTACCTTCACAATCAAAGCTAAGATCAGCTTGCTCAGGGCATTGTTCAATCAAGTTTTGAAAATCCCCAATAATGTTGATTCCACTGTATCTCTGGGAGTCCTGTTCCAGTATTGCACCACTCTCTTTATTTTTTTTCCTTACATCTGTTCAGCAAATTCCCTGCTACAACTTCGGACCATTCCACATAAAATAAGCAGAATATTTTTACAAGGATTTCATGAGTCTGAAAAACTTCCATGGCTTTGCTGGAATGATTTTATTTTGGTAAATCTTAAGCACTTTATTTGAATTTTGATCTCTTTTATAGTGTTGTTTAGTTTAAATTGAGATAAATTTCGAACGAAATTTGAAGCTCAAAGGCATTCTACACTGAGGAGAAAAACATTTTCATTTAGACAACTTCTGTTTTAACTATTTTAAACATTTCTAAAGTTTTTATCACATAAAATAATTCAACTTTTTTAACTTCAGTATAACAGTGGTTTTTGCTCAAAAAGGCCACTTTAATCAAAATATATTCTACTATAGCAGTTCAGAAGTCCATGGGAATCTTTACACAACGAGATAAACAACAGATAAATCTGATACTAACTACATACTGATGAGACATGATTTAGCTTTGATTCAGAGCTGTTTATATCAGTTAATGCAGGTCCAGGCTGCACAGGGAAGTCTACTGAGGAAAAGTATCTCTTGAGGAACATGTCAGGTAGCTTGAGCTATTCAGAGAATTGACCTTAAAGACCCTGCTCAGTCACTGGGGAATGAGGAGGTATCTCTAGAGCACAAATACCTAAGCTAGTAGCTTAGGCTAGTAATCTAGCGCAACAATATGGTATAAACACTTCTTTCTCAAAGAAGGTGGACAGAAACAGAGAAGGCGATACTTGTACAACATCTCTGAGTGGGGCTTTGAACTTGCTTTTCTAAAGGATATTTATGTGAATATCTCCTTTTGTGGGAAGGCAAGAGATTCCCGGAAATGGTAAAGCAAGCTTGCAAATGATAAAGTAGAGTTGGAGGTGAAAACTACATTTGAGGTTGCAAGTTTCACCCCTGGTCCTCCCTGAGTAGGGAGGGGAACAGTTGATGTCTGAGTCATGCTGAGGTATTCTGTCTTCATTGCCAGTAGGCTTGGTTATGCTTTTTTTTTTTTTTTTTTTTTTAACTGCGTGAGTCAAGTGACTGTTTAAAAAGCAAAAATTTGGCTTGTAAAATGTATGGGCCCACAAGAAAGGTCTGACCTGAGCCTCTGCTGGTATTCACTGATATCAGAACAACTACATCCGCTTGCAGCAGCTGAGGGAGCTAATCTCTTGTGTACAAAGTTAAACTATTTGCTTGAAAGGAGGCCTTGGTCAGGCTGAAGGACTTCTGGAATGAAAGAGTGGATGGTTCTGTATCTCTCATGTATGATTCCATTGTTTCCATCAGCTTGCTGATGAAGTTCTGAGAAAGAGAGAAAGCAAGCCTTCCTCAGTGACTCCTGTGGTGCATGCATTCAGCAACTCCAGAAAAGGAATACTGACTTTTTATGGCAAGAATTTCCTGGAGTTAGAAGCCAATTAGCGTCAAGGGTCACTAAGTCATCTGACTTTTCTGCATTGTCAGAATAAGTAAATATGCTAGGTACTCTGAGACTTAGATGGACTTTATTCCCGAGATATTCTCCAGCTAGGGGAAGACAGCATAATTCTGCTTTACTCTATTCTCCTGTTTGAGGCTTTAACCTTGAAGATTTGTTTATCAGCTTTTTGATATATAAAGTGAAAATTCAGCATGTTATAATGCTAACTAAAATGATGCTTAATTTTAGAAGACATTTCCCTTTCTGTGTGTGGGAAGATGGTTTTTGCCACACACTGAAGTGTACAATAATGCTCTTATCAAACGTATTCATGCTGGTGTGAATTAGAAACAGCACAGTTTATAATCAGCAAAGCTGTATGCAGTTGAAATCAGTCTGTGTCCAAAGTCTTTACAGCAGCATTTCTCACTGACTGTCTCAAGTTTGTATTGAGGGTCATTTTTTCTCTAGCTCTATGTCAGTTTATATTTGCTGAGAACCTGACTTGGAATGTGTGTTCTACCAAGTGTGTCAGATTTGCTACAGTATTTTGTGATAAATTTTTAAAGATTTATATGGTGCATGGAGAAATGGGGTGGCAAGCAGAATAATGGGGCCTGAATAGGTTAGCAACCAAGCAGAAAAAATCACTTTCTGAGGAGGAAATGGTAGGGAAGTCATTTACAAGGAGAAGGAAAACTTTGGATCACTTTTGTTGGGAAGAGAGGAAGGAAAGAATGGCCCATGAAGCTCCACATGGCAGGAGCAGTACAGGAAGCAATACGGGGCAGATGTGAGTCACATGCAGGCTTTGGCTTAGGTGGCAGGAAGGTATTCCCATCTTCCAAACTCCATGTTCAGATGCTTTGTCACTGCTTTTCTGCTCTCAGACTTGGTGATGACCTTCGATTCTCTTCGCTCAGAGGGGGATGGTGGTAGTTCCACATGTATGGGAAAAGCAGAATAGGAAGGTATAACTCCTACGGCAAGAATCTTGAGTCATGCCTTTTTGCTAGATGTTCAATCAGCCGGTAGAGGACTGGCCGAGGTGTCGTCTCCCATGTTTTATACATTCATTTACCCCTACAGAAGTGGGGGAGGAAGCTCTGGCAAATCAAAGTTTCTCCATTGCTTTACAACTGGACTTAGCTTGCTTTACACTGCATTATCTGATAGAAGTTACAGTACAGAGCACTAAGCAGAGAGACGCAGACTCAGGTGTTCTTGATACTGCTCTCTATGTACTAGAGAGCACTCAAAGGGACATTTCACCTAACTGGAACTATCCAATACTCAGGCATAAAGTCTGAGTTAATTGTCTAAACTCTTTCTTTTGTTAGTAAAAAAATGCTACGCAATGCTAAAGGTATTCATGCAACCCTAAGTCAGATCTAACAGATAGGCATCATGACTCATCTTCTAATAGTGCTAATATGTCTCCACTGACTGCGAAATTGCTGAAGATATCTATCTAACTTCCAGGTGGCTAAACTTAGATGAGATGAAGACAATCTCGGGAAGCAGGTTATGTTGTCATCTCTTACTGTCCTCTGCAAGTACTTCTAGTAAAATGTGTGAGGACACTTGTAAAGAAATATGTTCTTCAGTATTGAGTAGGAAATTAACATTGAGAAGTGTTAGTGGCCATGCTCGCATCAGATCCAAGCAGCCTGCTTGTGGAGGAGTCTAAGAGCATGTGGGTAACCATTAGACCCAGAGTGTCAGCTTAGAAGATGTCAGACCTAGACAACCACCAGCTTGTTTGGTTTGCTAGTGCACAGTGAGATTCAGTTACAGATTGTGATTTCTGAAATCCACAGAAAAAGTGTTACTTACAGCTAAGCAAAATTTAGCCATATCAGAGCAAAGCAGAGATATCAAATGGCCAAATCAACATGAAAGAACATCAGAAGCAGACGTATTATTTTGGAAATGTTCATCTCATGACTGTTTCAGAATGAATAAAAAAAAAAATCCATTTGCATTAATGTGGCATTTGTACACTGGAGAGCTATATTTTACTGACTGCCAAAACCAGGGAGGATGTCAGCTAAGTAACTTCAAATGCAAAAATATACTAGATGTGAAAACTTCTAAACTCTTGTTTACTCCTAATTTGAAACAAGTTGGTTGGATCTGGTTTGGTAAGATCACAATGTGAGTAGTGTTACATAACTGATGGACTCATCAGATTTAAAGAGAGCTCCTCATCTGCATAAATTTATTTAAGTGTATAAATGTTATTTTTTTTTAATGTTAAGGGTCCTCTCTTATGGTCATATGATCAAATCATCAAATAGTTGCTTATCTGAACTTTTTATCTCATTAGAAGAGAATTGCCTAAGAAAGTTAAAAGGAAATAAGTAGGGATTTCTTCAGAAATGTAAACAGATTTGTACTCAAAGTATTGTTGTACCATTGATAGATAATATGGATTTTGCCACAAGCCTCTAGTGGTATAATTTAAGAACATATATATATATAGTGAAGCTATCTGTGTCACAGTTCCTGATGACTCTTATTGCAGCCTAAAAAATCTGCATAATGCTCTCTGTTTGTAGATTTAGAGCACTTGTTTGCTCACTTGAGGGAAATAGAAATTCTGAAGAGGCGTGAGATGTCAGAAACAATTTTCTGATAATCTAGAAAACACTATGGCAAAGTAAACTAGTTTAAAAAAGAAAGTACTGGAGCTATCAAGAATAGCTCCAGTCCTGCTCAATCTCATAGGTTGTCTGCACTAGCCGGAAGAAAGAAATACAATTCATGCTTCCTCTGTGGGCCTGGCAGGTTACAACCATGCCACACTGTATCAAAGCTCAAGCCTCAGCCTTTCTTTTTCTGCCAGTTCTGTGTGTGAACAGGGCTCTACTTGTACATATGAAATCCTGGTCATTGCCTGCTTGGTATCATGATTTCTGGCAAGTCTTCAGGTGATTAATTGTCCAGTAACACCCTTCTTTCAGCTCCTGAAAGGAAGCATACGATGTTGCTGGCTTGATTTGGTAGCCTCTAATGTTTTATTTGCCCAGCAACAGATAAATGCAGAAGCTACAAGATGGCAACTAATCAAGTCCCAGAGAGTTTTTTTTTTTTTTTTTTTTTTTAAGTGAAAATTTTCTCTAATGTTAAAAATAAAATACTCAACCATAGTTTCATTTCTGAGATAAACATGATACGAATATGATTCCCAGGGATGGGACTTGTATACTATTTACGTTACTACCTGTACTGCTTCCATTAGCTACTTGAGTGTATGTTCAAAAGGAGTCAAGAATTGCAGCTGATGAATAGGAAGAGTGAGAATATGAGAAGATGTGAAGGTAATAATTCCTGTGTTGTGGATAACTTAAGTGGAGAGTTCTAATGAAACATCGAAGATTAAGGATGTAGGAAAAACTTTGTCTATTTGGGAAAATAGAGATAGGTATACTTGCATATATTTAATAAATACTGATGGTAACAAGGCCACTTGTCTTTGAATGAAAGGATCTCAAAATACTGCATAAATGTTAGTGAGCTAATAAGACTCATAGACTTGCTGTACAGAAGTTATCCTTATTTTACAGGAGTAAGGCCAGTGAAAGAGTAAAGGTAAATGCAGCCTGCTTCACACAGGAGTAACTGACATCTGTGGGCAGTAGGATTGTAGTGAATTGTGTTGAACTGATATAAAACAGAATGCAGACTTTCCAATACATGCAACATCTCACCTTGTTACTCTATTTTAAAGGAATTAATGGTATGTTAAACATTATTGATAGTAGTACTGTATGTAAAATAAGTGAGGAAGGTTACAAGTAACTTAAGTAAATTATTCCTCTCTCTTTTCCACTTAGGCCATCAGCATTGGTCTTCTATGTTCTAGTGAAGAAACAGGAAAATTTGATAGACTTTGGAGGAGAGCAATTGAGATGCTAAATATCTGAGGAACAAGTATCGTGGGGAGAAAAAGTTAAGCAAAATGGAAAAGGTCTCTCTGGAAGACAGGTGACAGAGAGGATGTGTAAGCAAAATCTACAAGTGACCACGCAGTAGGTTATTAGAATGAGGAGATGTTATTTCTTTTCAGAATAAAAGTAGGTAGTTATAAGAGGCAGTAGAAAGACTGTGAAAAACTCTGTGGTCATTTTCCACATCAATGTTAGTGAGTGCAACTGCAACTCAGCTGCAGCAATTCCTTTGGCTTTGTGACTGCCAATTAGGCTGGTCACATGTACAAGTGTGACATTTGGGTTTTGAACCCTAGGAATAGCATGAACAATGGAACAAGTGACAGCAGAAAGGTAAAGAAAGAAAGGTAAAGAAGGTAAAATTTTCTTGAGGCAGACATTCAAGTCAGAAGAGAAGACTGAGGGGGGATCTTATCAATGTCTGTAAGTACCTGAAGGGAAGGTGTCAAGGGGATGGGGACAAACTCTTTTCAGTTTTCCCATGTGACAGGACAAGAGGAAATGAGCAAAAACTGAACCACAGGAAGTTCCACCTGAATATGAGGAGGAATTTCTTCATCGTGAGAGTGACAGAGCACTGGAAGAGGTTGCCCAGAGAGGTTGTGGAGTCTCCTTCTCTGGAGATACTCAAAGCCTGCCTGGATATAACTGTGTCTAACATGCTATGGTGACCCTGCTTGAGCAGGGGGGTTGGACTAGATGATCTCCAGAGGTCCCTTCCAACCTTACTATGATTCTATGGTCTGAAAGTGAGTATGATACTCTAAGATACATCCTCTTGTGCATAGGCTTCTTTAGATCCTTTTACCTCTGCTTACCAGAGGGACAAGCAAGTATCGATACTGCATAGTGAAATTTAAAGACCAGGTCAATGAATTCAGTTGTTGTCCATTGAGATGAAATCCTGTGACCTACCAGAAATCACTTCCTTTTCAGAAAGTTTCATGGGTGAGTGAAAAAATCCTGACACAATATTAAGTAGTGCCCAGATATGCTGTAATCCTAGTTTCAGGACATCCTGCCATTGTTGCCAAAGTAACTTAACAGCAACTCTTGAAACAGATTATTTTTGTGGTGGTTGCAACTGCTTAATATTCCTGAGTATGAGAAAAGAGATTGTGATGTCTGAGACGTGAATAAAGGCTCATAGCTAGAGTAGAAAAAAATGCTCAGCCAATAAAATAATTGACATCAGTCTCCAGTCCACAATTGAGTCCTGGTATCCACAACTAACTTCCAGATATCTCACAGAGAATGAATTTTAGCCTGAGATCTATATGATAGCTCTGATAAACCATTTAATTGATGTATAGGGAACACAATGGAAGTGATTCGCTGCCATTGCACAGAGGTGGGTTGTTCTGTTAATTTATGACCAAAACTAGTCCAACCTCTTTACGACCAGTCAGTGCCTCTCGTGAGGGTATAAGCCTTCTTTCTTCTATCACATTGCAGAATAGATTTTCTTGCTGTATTGCCAACTTCCTAGGATATGACTGCAAGAACTCAAATGTCGTATTAGGCCCTTCACTCACCACCTTTTACTGTAGCAGCTGTTGTTTGGTTAAGCTGTTATTCCTGGGGAGTAGGAATGGGGAGATGAGGCTGTAAAATTCTGAAGTGAATTTGTTTGTAAGCTCCTATGCACAGAGGCTGACTGCTCAGTACTTCTTCCAAAGCTTTGCTTCTTGCAATCTGTGCTAATCCTTCCAAGGTCCATGCAACTGTTGCATGTTAGTTATATCAGTGAGGCAATACAGAAACAGAATCTCTGTGTGAGAATGAGCTCCTTCCTTCAGCTACTTGACTGTTCTTCTGTATGGGCTCCTATTCACCCTAAATAGGTGTGAGGTTTTTTTTTTTTTTTTTTTTCCTTGCACAAAAATTTTGAGGACAAGACTTGATTATATTCAGAATTCGATTAGGTTTCCAGAACCTGTTGATGATTGTAGATTGTTACTTGAAATCTACTTGAAAAGGTTTACTTCACTGTATTTCTCCAGAGACATGTATGAGCTAGTAATTGTATATTAACACAACAAACTGAACGATTCAATTATTATTCTGTAGGAAATTCTGTTGCTGTAAAAACATCTATTATTAGATTACCCATTATTGAGAGAGTACTGAAAATGCAACTGCTATTTATTTCTATCATTAGCAGAAATGCTAATGTGATTATTAACACCGTGAGATAGGGTGAGATTGCATTAACCCATTAACCTCCCTCAACAAATACGCTCATGATGATACCAGTTCTGAAATTCAGAGCTTTATTTGGAGGACAGTCTTGTCAGCGAGCAAGTACTTCAGTAGTGCTGATAATCTGATCTTGTCATCCTTGAACATCTTGTGATTTTAGCACACGCATCCTAGGAGGTATGTTATCCCATAAGTGCCTGTAGATCTCGTTTAGCAGATATGCACTGAATGAGAAACTTGGGCTTTTTTGGATTGCCTGTGCTGTGGCATCTGCATCTCTCACACCCACATCCAGCTAAAGCCCTTCTCCTACTCTAGCACCTTCCATGCCAGATGTGACCAGTCAATAAAGAAGCACCTGCGATGTGTGCTGCAAACTAGAGCCGTAAGTCCTCCTTTGGATTTCATCCCTAGTCGGGTGGCCTGGAACATAGGTGTCATACATAAGTTGCAAGTAATTTTAAATTTCTACATGTAACTAACATACACATTAAAAACTTGAGAGTTCAGTTAAATTGCAAATGAATTGAATTTGAGCCCATGCAAATTTCTCAAGGGTGATGGCATATGTAAGATTTAGAAGGTATTTGACCACCTCAAGTCTTTAAATGGATGCTGATGGTTAAGATTGGCATGCCTTAACTGCCTAGATATTATTTGATCCAGCTTAAAAACTCTACTGTTACGGCTTAGTATTTTGATGTTTACACTACCTCATTTTGTCAGTCTCTTCAGTAGTAAGAGACTGATATTGTCGTTCATTTTTTCCACTACCACTCAATGCATCTCTGCAGTTTAAGAGCTGAAAGGCAGCTTGCTTGATTGGCAAATATCATCTCAGCCACATTTTTCAGGTAGATTTATTGTTGCTTACTGACATTGTATGAAATTAAAGAATGAACATGACTTAGAACTTTGTAACACTGGGGGAATGAACTACAATGATATATTGGATTTGAGACTTTTCCACCCTGCAGGTCTTTGTCTAGACTCAGTGGATAATTGAAATAATAATATAATAAAGTTTTCAAATTTGGAAAAGTAAAAAGTAGGACTTAAACTTGATGGTGCAGCTTGCTTAACAGAAAGAAGCAAGTTTTTTTAAGCAATTTTAGTTATATTAAAATAATGTTGTTAGATGAGCGAGTCTTATCTTGCAAGGTGGTCAGCTAAATTGCTCACAGCTACAAAGAACTAGAAGAGATGAGGTTAGAACCTACTAGCTTTTGGATTTTAGACACATACTGAAGTTCATTTCTTTTATAAAAGGTGTAGGTGGTTTATGCAAAGTACACAGACCTGTCATCTCTGATAAACCCCCACTGTGCTGCTGAAAGCATCAGCAGGATGCAGTCTAAGTATCTAGATTAAAATGGCCCACTGCTCTTTGTCTTTCCCAAGTATTGAAATAAGTCCGTTTTGGTAATGTGTACTTCTTGTAGAGTTTTGTTAGGAAGGAACAGCAGGCAAAGGACCAAATAACAAGTATTGCACTGTGCAAAAACGCTTAAAATTATTTTATTGATGGTCTTTATTACCGATAATTATTTCACAGAAAACACACTAGTAATGCGTGAGAGATCTCCAGATTTTAAAACAGTTTTTTAGTATTCAGTCTTTTTAAATCTTCCCTGCTTGACTTGCATAAGCTGACTGTCACATTTTGTACATATTTGAATTGCTTAGTACCATGGCTGCAATCTATGTTCCTGCAATACCTGTTTTTCTTGACAACTGACTGAATGAAAAACAATTCACTTTGGCAAGCAGAGCTCCCTAAATACTATTTCAGAGAAAAAGTAGGGTTATCTTTTCTATTGAGATTTGCAGAAACTGAAAGCCACAAGAATTTTGTTTGTGTTGAGTCGCCCTCAGGTTGTATTGAAACCCATCAGAGGACACCTCTTCGTGGAATGAACAAATACCATGCTAGTGATGTTATCTATCAGTGAACATCTGCAACAATACCATTGAGAATGCTTCAGGAATAAGGCATGCTTTAAAAAATGAAATATACTTCATCAGTATTTTTGAATTGCTCTTTTCAGTTTACATGAACAATAAAATATTCTGCTCTAAATGAAATGTGTTTGTGAAAATTCACTTCAGCTGAATATTTTTTCCCTATGGTGAAAAAGGTTTGTGTCTGTGTTTGAGTCTGATATGTGAATATAAATAGCTCAACAAATATTATTTAAAATTACCAGATAGTAGAAATAGAATGCAGTCTTGTCTACACATAATGGATAGATAGAAAAAACTCATCCAATTTATTACCTCCACTGATTCACACAGATAAATTGGCCAACCTTTTTAAGAACTTAGGTATCAAAACTTGAGAAATTAATCCTGTTGGTTAATGAGCAGATTAAAAACTTTGAGAAAGCAAAATTTGTCATTCTCTTCCTGAAACCTGAATGAACAAACCAATTAGCAATATTATACCAAAGTTCAGTCAAACTTTCTCCAAAGCTTGGCTGCTCTACTGGTCCCTCCACTCCTGAACTAAAAAGCCTACACCATACACCACCCTTTCCAAGAGTATTTCTTTAATTTCTCTTATGATTTCCACAGATACTAGTTATCCAGGAGAAGCAAAAGTTTTCAAAATATTTCAAACAAAAACTACCAGCACAGGCAGTGTCTAATTCTCCCACTTCTGAAATCTGAGCTGCGGTGCTGTGTCCTTCAGAAGGGCTTGTGATGTGCTTGGCCACAGACACAGTGCAGTGATACAAGGTATGATGCCAATCTCTTTTTGAGACTTCTTCTAATAAACTCTGTCCACTGGGAAAATAATGAGACATGTCTGCACTCCAGGTGAAGGTACCTCAGTTGCCCAAGCAGAACCCTAGCTCTTGATGTTCTATTGTCTCTTGGTGGGACAAGACTAGGATGCTGGAGCTGACTTGATACACCCACACAGCACTGAATCCCATACATTTTAACTACT
Organism: Rhea americana; assembly: GCF_003343005.1. Lineage (NCBI taxonomy): Eukaryota > Metazoa > Chordata > Aves > Rheiformes > Rheidae > Rhea > Rhea americana. Next base: position 141,815 of record NW_028185506.1, on the reverse strand, counting down.
GACTTGAGCCTGTGCCAACTGATGGGTCTCTGCATCGTACCAATAAGGTTGCTGAAGATCACAGAGGGGAAAACTTGGTATTGCTGTCAAACTTCTCAAGAATTTTCCCATATCTTTAAAAAAGGTAAATGTGTCTCCTCCAAGGACGGAAGCTGGATATGAGGGGGTGGTTCCAGCTGAGGTGTCTCTGACTTCTCTGAGTGGTGGATGTTGCTACCATTCTCTACTCTCTCATTTTCTGGCTTGTATTTATTCAATTTTGAGCATATAGAGGCAAATTGACGGCCTCTTATGATAGGCTGAAGGAACACTCCAAAGAGATTATTTTCTAGGGCCTTATCCAGGCACGATTCCTCACCTTTTTACTGTTTGAAAAGCTGCCCTGACACATCGTGAAGAAATCTGCAAAGAAATGCTGACCTTGTTTCTGCAAGAAGATTTGGCCAGGCTCCCAAGCACAAGGCTAGAGGTCAGTGGTTTACTGCTGTGGAATCTCGGTCCTGGTCAGCATTCATTTTGCTTCTCTTTCCAGTCCCTTAATCTGATAAATCATGTGAGAGTTGGGAGGGGAAGGGGAACGTGATGTAACCTCAGTCCTGGCAAAGAGACTGCATTCAACTGTGTGGTGTCTGCAACTTGCAGACATTAGGGGTACCACGAATTGTGCTAAAAGGGAGCAAAGATGGAGCATGTCTGTATGAGAGCCAGCTGATGATGTACTCACTCGTGGCAAGAAAAACTGTGTGCTTAACAACACACCCGCACTTACAACTTCTTGCCTTGCTGTCTGCTGCGTGTACCCAGAGTGACAGGAGGACTAGCTGTCTTCTCAGGACGTTCCTGGAGAAGGAGAGAAGCAAAGCTAGCTATACTTGTGGGGTAAGTTTGTTCCTGCTATCTGTACTTTTCTCTCTCATTTGAGGCTTAAGCTTGTGGTTTGGGGGAAGCAAAGAAGGTGGAGTAAGCTGGAATGCGTGTGAAGTGTCTGAAGGTATGTAACTATCCTCACTGAACTGACTCTGAGCCAGCCAGTCACTGACTAAGCCCTCTGCTGGCAGATCCCATGGCTGTATGTTTCTGCGCCAGGGTACCTATGAGAGTTGTTTGCAGCGAGGGTCTTGAGGCACACGCCAGAGAAACAGATCAAAAAGTATTTTGACTGCAGCAATTGACTGCAGAAGAGAAATATGGGTGTGTTTGCTCATGTCATTGTAACCACTGTGTGTCTGGTTGCATGTCAGGCTGGGGGGATTAGCAGACAGAGGTCAGTGGGTATAGTCAATTTTTGCTGCATGTTATATTTCAGCAAAGTAAATCTGTAGACAATCAGGATAGAGTCAACCGTGTTAATTTAACAGTTTTCATCCAGATTTGCAAAGTATATCTGGTAGTAGTGTCAGATATGCTTCAAGCATTTGTAGTTTTAGCAGAAGTATGTGGTCTGCAGACTGAAAAGCTGCTTATGTTAGCTCCTTATATATATTTATACCATGATAAAGGGGCCTGTACTAGGCTAGAGTTTACCCTTCCCTGCAATGCACAAGCTACTGCTCTTGCTGCCAGGACCCAATGGGCATAGAAGAGACAGGTCAGACAGACAGAGGAGACAGGCCAAAGGATGTGTGGGCACTCTGCCCCTCTTGGCAGTCAGTGGGAAGTCAAAGGAGAAAATGTGCTTTTGTCAGTACTAGGAGGAAAAGAAACTGAAGGGAAGTTGGCCCTATGTATTTTCTAATAGAGAAAACCAGTGCAGATAACACAGGCTATTGTCAGCAACTTCAAGGGGGAGTTTTCTAGGTGAGTTTTGGTCCTTCCAAATGTCGTTGAAGAAGTCTGCCTGCTAAGGGAAAGGAAGGATAAAGAGGAATAGCAGATTATATATGGCTATTGCACTGTATTACAATATATTATGTTATATTATATATACTAGCTAACCCAAAACATATCTAACATGCAAACAAGACATCAGAAAGCCGAGAAACTGACAAAGCTCTGTTTATATGTATGGAGTTACAGTAGCGATGAATTAATTCCAGACTGCCTGTTAGCACTGCAAATGTCTGAGAAAGCATGCAAGAAAATACCACTATGGCACCTGCTGTCTGTCCCAGCGTGAATGTTATGCCTCTACTGTTCTGATGTTCTGGGATAACATCACTCAGTTGATTTCCTCACATGGTATACAGAGCCCCTGGCTCCAGCATTTTGAGTGCAGCTAGTCAGAATATTTCTAGTGATGAAACATCAACAAGATACTGAAATCTGGAAATAGAAGTTATAAAAAGAAAGCTGATTATTGCAGGGGACTTCTTTTTCTCCCTTTTTTAAACATGACTCTAATCTGATCTAGAATTTTAGTTTCTACAGAGAGCATAATATTAGTTTTTCATTAGCTGTAATCCTGATCCTTTATCTAAGGAGCATCCTTTTTTTCTGGACTCAATCAAGACTAGGAAAAATGAGGTTGCGATGACTATGAATATTAATTTTGATTTCTTTCCAGAACTTGTGATGGCTTCAGCTTGGCAGAAAACTCAGGAATACTACCACTGGGTCCTTGAACATGGAGGTAGGTGCCTTAAACACTGAGCAGTGTTTAAGGGTTTTTCTCTTTTCAGTTAGGAGACCTCAAGACTTCAGTAGCTAGAGTTTCTGCAGGTATAGTTTAGCAGAGCCCTGTGGCATCCCTAAACTTATTTAAGTTGACGTGCCACAAATTGGCATGCAGGTGGAATGGCAGGCCTGTGTGGTGGCCCTGAAAGGGGAAGGACATGGGGCCACAGGTGTAGACTGAAAATATTTCAGGACTTGAATTTCAGAGGAAAGTCTAAACTGGGGTTCAGGACTTCTGACAGACTGTCATATACAGAACTGAAATATCAAAGAGCTCTTGACGGAGAGGTCATAGCAGGAACAGTAAAGGATTTGCAGGTTTAGAAGCAAGGAAGATTAACAAAGTTGAGTGGATAAGAACAGCATCTTTAAAAACCCTGAGGCCCACTGGCAAAAAAATGTGTGAAAAACACAGCAAGGGGAAGCAGAGTTAGTATATGTGCCATGTAACTTACCAGTGAGCCAAGGACTGGTTTTCAGTACAGGACTTCTGTGAGGATCCAAGGACTAGAATAGTGAGAGAGGAACTAGGGCTTGGAACTGGCACATCAGGAAGTGAAGGAAGATGTTCAGAGAGTTTAGTAGAGCAGTGACCACATTGGGAATAGGAGAAGAATGTGTGAATGGGAAAAAAAACTGGGATTTTTCAGGGAGGTGGCAGGACAGAAATTCTGCTGAACCTCGCTTTCTTGAGGGGCTGAAGAGAAGTTTTAAGAGAGAGACAAATTTAGTCATTTTCCAGTGAAACCATACGCTTTCAAGAGTCCATTCTACGAGTAGATATAAGAAGGAAGGTATTCAGAATTTCAGATGCCCTGAACATTGTGAAGAAAAGAGGAAGTAGCCTCTGTGACAGGAACAATTTATTATTACGCTTTAAAGACTTAAGCTCTCACAGATCCTGGAACTGGTTGATTTGTGCTGTGCTTCCCTGCTGAGCATGGGTTTAGTTACTTCTTTCCTCCTGTGGGGGACTGTATTGCAGCCTGTCATGAGGAGTCTAGCTTGTGACAGGAAAGGCCTGTTCATTACTATGCAGCTAGCACTCAGCAAAGGACTCTTCTTGGTCCTACAGCCCCAGCCCTAGTGTAGTATCAAAGCCTTTTAGTAGAGGCTGGCACATGGAGTCCTAAGCTGGAAGAAAAGCAGTGGATCTGCTTTGTGTAGAGGCACAAAATATCAATTTATTGCCAGAGACATGTGAAATATCTGCCATGCAAGACATGCCAAATTTGCCTGTGTGTTTTACTTTTCAGATCCAAGGACAGACCCATGGCTCCTGGTCTATTCTCCACTTCCAGTCACCCTTCTCTTTGCCTTCTACCTCTTTGTTGTGATACTGGGGCCATGCCTCATGCATAAGCAGCAGCTGCTGAAGCTGGAAGGTCTTCTGATTATCTACAATCTCACTATGGTGACATTATCAAGCTATATGTTTTATGAGGTGAGGAGACTGGATTGCCCCCTTCTGAGTAAGCATCTGGAAAGTGTATGAGAAAGCCAGAGCCATTTCAACAGCTTTGCTGTTGAATTCTAATGGAGGGAAGCGGGAGCCAACTTGGACATATCTGCATTTTGCCACTGGAGGGACAATACTACCCTTTAAAAGTGAATTGCTACCAAAGCATACCTCTTTTCTCTCAGTTCTCAATCTTTCTCTTTTTCATAAAATTAATGGTGGAAGGTTACTTAATGAACAAGCTAAAAGTTGGAATCTCACAGGTAGTCACAGAGCATATGGAGGACTCCTCATTTTGTCTCAGACCGGGCTGGTAAGGGTCTCATCTCTGAAAATGAAGGAACTTCTTTTCTGGACTTGCACAATCCTCTCCAAGAGTATCAAGTGCACTGCAGCTTCCTGCTTCCATTAGCATTGATGGCATTGCTCTCTACTTGTTTTTAATGTGTGACTGTTTCTACAGTGTTCTCAGATGAGACTCACTGACTTAATTCATGTAAACCCCTGAATACTCTTCAAATAGTTGGGTTGAACAGGTTTGATAAATGTCTTGATGTTATTAAATTTGCCAATTAAATTTATGGCATTGTTCTTAGGTTTAGTTAAACTAAATTGCAAATTTTTGGAGAAAATACTACTTGATCTGAGGACAGATATGAAAACTGATTGTCTATGCATGCTTATTCAGTTATACTGATTACTTGGCGTAGTCTTTAGCTTTCTAGTTAATATGCAAATGCAATGAAACAAGTAGTGGGATGTTTACAAATTAAATCAGTATTTTCAAAGAAATTCTGAAGCCTAGGATTCACTGTTCCTGCTAAAGCATTTTTGAGCACCTCAGTAATTGCATTGAGTTACAAACATGACCAAAATGAATATTCTTTTTCTAGTTTCAACACGGACATGAAGTACTTTCTTTCAGGTTTTACTTTTTGCCTGGTCATGTTTTATGTTTAGCATGGATTTCCAGCTAGTGAATGCTAAATTGAGATCATGTGGCCTTTATCATTAATATATACATCCTTTTGGAACAGATAGTTTTGCACAGAAAATGGATTTTTATTGCTTTTCTTTCATTTCAGTTTCTGGTAACTTCAAGCTTGGACAACTATAGCTACCTGTGCCAGCCAGTGGATTACAGTTGAAGTGAGCTAGGAATGAGGGTACAGTTCAGTACAAAGCTTGCCTTAGACTTTACTCTGTTTCTGGGTATGCAGATTGTTTTATGGTAAATAGCAGTTTGCATCCCCAAGAAGTGTTTTACTCCAGTTTATTTGCTTGCAAATTTATTGCACTAAATTGTCTGCTTTAACAGTTGCACTTACCTTTAGCTCTCTGGAGATTAATCACCTCATTTGACGTAACCATTTAAGTTCCCTCTTTGATCAATGGAAAGAAGGTGATCAAATGGAAAGATTCTTCCATTCGAAGACAGATATCTAATACTTGTATTGCAAATTGCCTCTGAAAGATATGTAGCTCTCTCCATTGACTTTGTAAACATTCTGAGTGATCACTGTCAACTAGAAAATCAATTTTTATATCCTAAAATTTGCATGACATAAATCTCACTCAAAATCTCCGAGACCTGGGGGATTTGGCTAAAACTATTTCTTGTTTGGCCACTACAGGAGGATTTAAGTCCCACAACTATCAGTTTTTCAAAACACTGCATGATTTTTTGTCTCTGTCTGAATTTGGAACTATTATACTTTGCCTTTGGATAAAGTCAGACTTCAAACAGATTAAAGAATGGATATTAGCTTTTCAGCTTTTCAGATATTTGCCATCAGTCTAGAAACTGTTGTCAAACAGCTCGCTTTGCCTTATTAAAGAAAAAACAACTTTAGCATACAAATCATCTAACCGGTGAAAGCTATTAAAACACTAACTGAATGCCCCTTCCCAAATCAAGACTCCTTTCTGAGCACCCACTCTGGGGAAAGCAACAGCCATAAAAGACTGACTTAGTTTTTCACCTTAGCTGCTGATCCCAGATGGGCAGCTTTGACATATTGCATGGATCAGTGGTTAAAAATCTAAGGCAGTAAAACTAAGTAGTAATTTTACCTTGAGAGCTAATAGCGTTTTCTTGTACTGACCGGCAGATGGCAAGAGTGTGTTAGTGGTTCTTCTTCTCCAAAGTCCTCGAGCAGCTGGATACGGTAAGGGGAGGACTCCATAGCAGAACTGGCACTCTGAAATAAATCACTCCCTCATCTGAATAGGGCAGAGTGCCAGAAGCTAATGTTCTGGTTTGATCCTGTGCTGATTTGGTTGATCTTTTCAGTAAATGCTTTTTTCATGTGTTCTGCTGTGCCCGTTTGTGGGAATACAGCTGACATATTGTCAAAGAAGAGAGCACAGCTTCAGAGTACTGTTACATAGAGACATTTTGCCTGCAAGAGTCCAGCACTGCCACTGGATATCATGCTGCTAGGCCTCCTCAAAAGCCTCTTTCCAAGTAAACAAACAAATAAAAATCCTGAACCTATGTTCCATTTGTTAGTCTCTATCCCAGTGACTGTATACATACTCCATTCCTCAGCACCCTTTCTGTAGATGGACATTCCCTTTGAACAACAAACAGGGGAGGGGAGAAGCTTTAACCTTAGCTATTGTCAGAAGGTCTGCCAAAGTCTTAGTTACTAGTTGATTAAGGCTGCTGGAATATCTGCTTCTAGATAGGAGCTATGATTGCTCATCTGAATGTATGATAGTGGTTAGTTATGTAGCAAAGGGACTGCAAATATACATCTGCCCTGTATTTCTGCTGCCACCAATTATTCCGAAGCTGTGGGTTAAAGGTTTGTATTCCTCAGTATTCCAGCTGAAATCAAAAGTCCACGTGAAGGTAAAACCATTTTATATCTTGTATGTTAGGTGTTCTCCTATATTTCAAATAGTTGCCTGAGATAACAGCTTGGTCGGTCAAGGAAGACTGTATTCTGGCCTGAGTAGGACTCCATAGTCTAGTGCTCTTTGGGGGGATAAGTTGAGAACACTGCACAGTGAATCAGCCTGTGGAGCTCATCTAGACCTACTGCCAATGGGTTCACACATCCCCGCTATGTTCTCATCAGTGAGGAAATCTGCTTTTCATCATCATTTTGTTTTTTTTTATTATCAGTGACAGAGGAAACGAGGTTGGGGAGATCCAGAATTACCGTTAACTGTTCTTATACCTTCTGATGTAATATCTTCCTCTGTCTAAACATATCATCTAAAGACTTTCCTTTGTCTGATTTCTTTCAGGTTTTCTTTATTCTGCACAAGAAACTAGAACAAGTGATTTTCCTGCATGTATATCACCATGGCACAATGCTGTTCAACTGGTGGTCAGGGGTCAAATACGTTCCTGGGGCACAAGGTAAATTTCTGTGGACACTGTGTGTTACTGTTTTTCTTGTGCTTTGGAGATAACATAAACAGTGCAGATGAGGTGATTGAGAGGCAGGAATCTCATCTATTTCCAAAGGTGTGAAAAACATGTGAGGTTTCAGCGGATACCATCTGCTCAGTTCTGTGGGTTATTTAGACTGCTATATTCACTGCCTCATCCAGAATAAGAATGTACCAGTCATTCCCTGTCCAAATAGAAATGATAGTATCATATCACAGAATCACATAATGGTTGAGGTTGGAAGGGACCCCTGGAGATCACCTAGTCCAACACCCCTGCTCAAGCAGGGTCACCTAGAGCATGTTAGACAGGGTTGCATCCAGGCAGGCTTTGAATGTCTCCAGAGAAGGAGACTCCACAACTTCTCTGGGCAACGTGTGCCAATGCTCTGTCACTCTCACAGTGAAGAAATGTCTCCTCATATTCAGGCAGAACATCCTGTGGTTCAGTTTGTGCCCATTGACTCTTGTCCTCTTGCATGGCACTACTGAAAAGAGTTTGTCCCACTCCCAATGACACCCTCCTTTCAGATAGTTATACACTGATAAGATCCCCTCTCAGTCTTCTCTTCTCCAGGCTAAACAGGCCCAGCTCTTGTCCCGGGGAGCCCAGAATTGGATGTAGTACTCGAGATGATGTCTATTTGTACCTCAGTCAGACCTGGACCAGGTTCAGCTGCCTAGATTCTTATTGTACCTTTCTTATCATGGCTGTATCCATCTTATTTCTCTTTCTAGTCTGTACCCAGACTGCTTCTTTTTTTCTGCTCCACCTACACTGAAGCATCTGATGCTGACACAAAGTACTAGACTATTATAGGCAGGTCCTACAGAAAAAGCTGGGTTACTGGTAGTGGTACTATTTTGGGGGGAAGTAATTTGGCTAAATGACCTTGACATCAGAATGCTTAGATTGGAACAATAATTCTCTTCTTTGCCTTTGAAGTTCTCCAAAAGCAAGATATGGAATAGACATACATTGGAGGGAACAGGGAAAATGTGAAATACTTCCTAAGCAGAGACTAGATTGAATGTTCACACAAATGGGTAAGATGATGTACTTTGAGATCATTATCACTATGAATGTCAACTCATTGCAAGATTAATCTTGAATGGTTTGTGTGTATTGCTCATTCTGACTTCTTTACTCCTCAGCCTTCTTTATTGGGATGTTGAACTCCTTTGTACACCACATCTTCATGTACACATATTATGTCCTGGCAAGCCTGGGACCACAGATGCAGCATTACCTCTTGGGGAAGTGTTATCTAACCATCATGCAGCTGGTAATCAATTCCACGTATTCATCTTTTCACTTTCACTTCTTGGGTATGATGGCCTTGCTTTCTGTCTCTGTCCCCTCCATGGGGGCTCAGCTCTTTCTTTTTGTTTCCTGGGGAAATGATCATGTTCTTAATGTCCCACTATGAGAGGTGAACTGATCAGTAATACATGCTGTATACTACTCCCAGGAACTACCAAGAGGCCTTCAGTGAAAACATTAGCTTCCAACTATAAACTCCATTTTCATAATGGGAAGAAAAGAGAGAAAATTTTAAAATTAGACTTCTCTCTCTTTTGCTGTATGTATCAGCCTTTTCTCCACTGGAGCAGCTTGATTTTGAGTGTGGGCAGTAACTTGGTAGAGCTTTGGATTGTTGGTAGGGCAGAAAATTGGGCAGCTTTCATTCTGCTTCTTCAAAAAGGAAGGACATTTCTAACTACAGGCAAATAGAGAGTGATCAAAGAAAATAAATATGTGAGTTTTATTCCCTATGTGGAAAATCCTCTTGGATTTTATTTCTTTCATCTCTGAAAAGGTGGCAAATCCTGACAATTCTACTCTGTGTTTTTTTCCAAAAATAAAGCATAAAAACAATATTCCAGACAAGAACAATAATTAGAGTATGTAGGTGAGTTAGTTCCACACAAACAGAGATTACAGCAACAAAGAGTATGTAGTTACCAAAGAGAAATAGATGTAAAATAGTTGCGCAGAGTTCCAATAAAGAAAAGTAGCATCTGTAGTTCCTTTCTATAAGCTAAAATGCCAATCATAGTTATTATGGGTACAATCTGACCATCATCTGAGGAGAGGAGTCTCCCACCTTTGTTTTCCATATTACAAAATGGAATTGCTGGACAGTGGCAGAGAAGGGACCCAAGGGTCTGTTTTTACATGGGAGAGGTGGAATTCCAGACCTGCTCATTGTACCAGTGTGCAAGATTCAATGTGATATCCTTCTATGTCGTGCAAAACTGCTGGACTTGAAAGACAAGTTTTTCAAGGCATGCAGGTGGTACTCTGGGTTGAGGACACAGCTAGTATGAGTGATGCTCTTTATGATGGGTTAAATAGTCAGTCTGGGTATGTTTTATGTAGGATCCCTAATCTGTCTGCTTATTTCCTCCACCTCTTTCAGTGCCAGTTTGTGGCCATTGCTGCTCATTCTTCCTACAACCTCTTCACAGACTGCCCATTTCCCGATGTTTTCAATGCTGCACTCAAACCTACATTAGGGGAAAGCTGGAGAAGCTAACCTAAAGAAAAACAGATGAGAGTGAGCACAGTTTGATGAATTTGTACATTCTCTGCTGTTTCTACCATGACTCTGTGAAGAAAATATAGAGCTGTGGGAGAACTATACGTGCAAATTCTTCAGTGCATTAAAATATTTCTAATTTGAAGAGAAAAGGAAATACCTAAAAATAGGGATTAGAGTATTTAGGAGCTCATTTATTTGATGCTGATGCAAATCCAAGCCAAATAGTCATCACTAGTCATCATAGCTTTGTGAAATTAGCCTAAGAGCCATCCTAGTGATCTCCTAGCCCTCCTGCCCTTCCATCTGTCAGCTCAATTTGCAAGATCTAGCATCCCACCATGACTCCTTGGCTCATTTCTTAGGCTAAAAAGTGTTTGTTTCCATTCATAAGCCCATCTCAATTTATCTTACTTGATAAGGCAGAGTCAGGGGCCTCCAGCCTAAGAGTGGTGCCAAGGTAACAGGAGAAGCCAGGAATTCACTGGAACTGCAGGATACATTATCCTGTTTGTTGCATCCCAGTCCTTCCTATTAAAGATGCTCCACCAGGACTAGGGTGTGTTACAGCTATATAGGCCTGATCATTTCACTTTACATTAGTGTAAACAAGATGGAAATTTGATATTATATATGAAAAGCTGCCTCTGTTCTTTCACTGTTCTGAAACTAAAGAGAAGGCATTATTTGTCTCTGGTCTGTCATTCAAGCATTTTCACTCTAAGCAAGAAATTAATGTAGTGAGAGTCATCATGGACCATTTTCTGAAACACTTATTTATCTTTGGTTGCTCTCACAAGACCAGAGAGAAAACATTTTTATGCATGAAGGTCTTGTCATTGTTGCTTAGAGATGACATATTTTTGAATAGACAGAATGGACTAAGGTTCTGCATTCATAACTTCTTTCTCCAATTTGTAATTACTGTTATTATTTTAGTCTCTCATTAAAAGTGAAGAAGATTCACACCACCATAAGCAATCACCTTCATGACTGAATTCTCCTCTTACTAGCACAAAGTGTATGGAGTCAGCTCCCTGGCTAGTGTAAAGCTGCATAGCTCCATTGACTTCATCACATCAGTTACTGGCATCTTTTGGCTCCAAATTGGTTAAAAAGCTAGAATTTTGGACCCTATATTCATCTACAGGCATTTAAATACCCCTAAAGTTTTGATCTAATAGCACTTTTTGAAATCCTAAATTTAGATTTTTAACTATAAAATAGTGTTTATTTATTGTATTCTACATTTTGTTTTAAAAACACAGTAGTGTAGTAGTGATTTTTTTACAGAAAACCCCTAAAGGAGAATTTTAGTTTTAAAATTAGTAACTTTGGGACTTTGCTATTGCCAAGAAAAATTCACCTCAAATGTAAACAAGCCTAACTCCTCTGGAAAGGGGTTAGAGGATTATATACCAGCCTGTAGCTAGAAAATGTGTGTATTAAAAAAATTGTGTGTTTTATATAAATTTTGAATTTAGTGGCTGTGCAAAATAAATGCAACTTATGCATCACTAGTCTGCATGCATATGCTATACCTCTCCCATAGCTACTACATACACATCTAAGATAAACCAGTAATCTTCCATTCCTTGCCCTCCTCCCCTCATACACATACAGAAAAGGTTTGTTTATGTTGCCACAGTGATAGATTATGAATGTCATTCCGTTGATTTCAGTAGTCCTTTTTTTTTTTTTTTTTTTTTTTTTCACTGGTAAATATGAAAAGAGATGATTTTACATCTCTCTGATGTCTGTTTTTCTTCCTGCCAAGTATTTGTACACCCTGCTTACTAAATAACTTGTGCTGCTTTTGTATACCAGAATATTACTATTTTTAGAGCTTTGAACAACAAACCTCTGAGTGAATGAATCCTCCATTCTTTCTCTTTTTTTGATGTGGTGGGAAAAGAACCTGCTCTGTATCAAATAAACTGCACTCACATTCAGGGTTTCCCTAAAGGCCTTTCCAGCATTGTACACTGAGTGTAAGTAAAGCTGTTTTATTACTTCTATCCACTTAATGATTCACTTATGGCCTTATGATGCTTAAATCATCACTGTATTTGGCCTCCTAGTTTAATGGTAGAGCATAACTCTTCCCGCAGATGGCTAAATTATCTGTACTTAAAATGAAATCTAATGATTTCAGCTCATTTTCCTATGTGCGAGATGATAACAGACAGTTCCTGACCTGAGTTTCCCCTCACATAAGCTTTCTCAGTTTGTAGTTACCAATTTCAAGGTCTTCACTAATAATTTTAAAACAGACTGATACTCAAGTATTTTGATTTTTCTTGATTTATTCATAATTCAAGACAGCTTAAAAAAACAGAACTGAATTGGAAATTCAGATGAGATTACAGAACATCTTTGCAAATGCTTTCATTTAAATTTGTGAATATGTCAGGTAGCTTTTCTTTAAGCAGCTCATCTGGCTAAATTTGTGTCTGTGTAAGACAGAATTAACTATAATGGGTTCTGGACCAGGACTAGCCTCACAGCTTGTAATGAAATGTGAAAATTTCAAATTGCCACTTGGCAACTTGTCTTTGACAACTTGTCCAGTCACATAAATCACATTTGTCCTGGTCATGTAATCCTTGGTCTACCTATCCTTGTCCCTCTTCCTCTTGGCCTGATCTTGTACTTCTGAATTGGCAGGAGCTTTTTGCCTTGACTTCAGTGTGCATAGGATGCAAATGAACTATTTTCATTCGGGTGATAAGGAAGGATTAAGTTTGCCTACATACATCCCACTTTGCATACGTAGATAGATATTCATATGAAACACAATGATTGCAAAAACATCAATACAAATGAAATCCATTTATGGCAGTGCTTGTATCAACAGTGAAGATAAAATTGCACAAGTACAGCTAAGGGGCTCTGCAGATCTTGATTTTTTTCTCCTTTAGACTGTATTCGGTGTTCATTTTACTAGTTTAAATGGGGATAGTAGAGTGGCTTTTGTCTACTTGGGGCATCCTGTTGTGGCAAGAGCAAAAAACGGAGAGTAGAGGTGTGTGCTCCTGGAATGAAAA
>NW_028185506.1:27980-128701 GCF_003343005.1 Rhea americana | reverse complement strand
AAAAAAAAAAAAAAAAAAAAGCAATAGGATGACATTTCCCCTTTAAGATCAAGTCAGTTTACAGAGTTACAGATTAGATCGCAGTAATGTACTGTAAGTCAAAAGGGCTGGAAATCATAAATTGCAAGTTTGGATGATTCATGCTGTTTGGTTGAGTCTAAAGCTTTGAGGGTGAATTGAAAATATCCTGTGGCAGTTAGATTTATAAAAGCCTCTGGGATAAATTCTGATCCCACCAATATCAATGACAAAGCCTTCAGATTTTGCTGGAAATGAGACAGCACAGCTGCACGTTAAAAAAAAAAAAAAAAAAAAAAAAAAAAAAAAAGATGCATTCAGTTACACTGCCTGATTTGTATGGTGGGAGACCTGGGTGTTACTCAAGCTCAATAGATGACTTTTAAGGACATAGTTGTGTGCAAGTCTCCTCCTTATAAAATGTGGGTCATTATACCTTGTTAGAGCATTTGCATTCACAGGATATGAAGCATAACTTCAGTAATCTGTCTGAATGAATAGGTTTGATTTCTGGTAATGCTTAGCATTTTTTCTACTGTTCAAGTCAGTGTTAGTTATGGAGGTTCTAATCAAATTACTTTTGAAAAAAATAGAACATTTACTCAATACTTACTTTCTTTTTTAAGATATATGTGAGAGATTCTTGTTTTAACCAAAACAAAATACAGAAAATAACATCAATTACTATTTAATGGTTTAGGTTTTTTTTCCCCCATCAGTATGCGATGGAAAACTTCCAGAGGAACTTAGGTTTATAATTGCAAAGCCATATAAAATACTGCAACATGGTTGGGTTTAACTATTTGATTTTTTTGTATGTTATTGAACATATGGCACAGTTTTTAAAAAGGCAGAATGACACTAAACAATTAAGTAAAGACAGAATACAGTGGGTTTTTATGTAAAATAAACAAAAATCTGTTGATACAGATGTAAAACACCTCCAAACATTAGAATAGATCAGTCAACAGTATAAATAGAACAATGTGAATTTGCTGAATTCACTAATGAATCACTTCAGGGATTAGGCCCTGATAAATGGAGCGCTCACATACAGATGTTTACTGTGATTTGTCAATGGCCTTGCACTTAATCCTCCTGGACAGGAAATAAGAGTCTTTGCTCTGGGGTCTCCCTCAGGAACTGCGGCAGATTTTCTTGCTCGCTCACTCTCTGACCTGAATCATCACAGCATGGGATCAGGCTGCTGGGGAATTAACAAAGTGGAAGGAGAACAGATTTGCCTTTAACCCCTTCAGGTTCTTTTTGGCTTCAAATGGCTTTCACACCCTCTGTCAAGGTGGTGATGCTCTTTAGCCAGTGCATGGAGAGGCATGATACATAGCCTCCCACAATGCAACCCACATCCTCACAACCTTCTAGTCTCACCAATGCTGAGGGGTAGTCCTGGGGGCAGAGCAGGTCCCTAGAGGCTGGTGGATATCTCTCCACATCTCAGCATCTTATATTTGTTTTCACGGTGCTGTAACTCCACAGCAGCTGTTAGTGATGGGGTTGGCCCAGTAGGGAGTATTTGTGAAAAGATGAGGTGTCCCTAAGGTGCCCTTAGTCAAGTATACTAGAGCATGTGTAGTGTGTACACGAGTATGCACAGACGAATGCAGAGTCTCTGCAGACTACCTCAGTTTCTCACCTCACAGCATGTGAGACCCCCACATAGGATGTATCATTTATTTGGTAAGAAGACCACAGCTTAATGTGTGGGAATGCGCCCCAGTGACTGGCAGTCACACACACCACCACCACTCCTGCTGCATAACACAATCCATTGGGTGCTGCTCATCAGCTCATGATGACCCGGATCAGCTGGTTGCATCCACCCCAGTATCTCAGTGCAGGTAGAGAGCACTGTGCAGTGCTAGAAATGCATTATAGGCAGGCTGCTGCTGAGGGAGTGGAAGATAGGAGACAGCTGCATAAGTTTAGTATGTGCTGCTCATGATTTTACAGTTCTGAGTATGAGGATGTATTATTCATGTCCCTGACATGTTGTTGTAAGGGGTATGAGGATATGGTCCTTCTCTTCTCCTAGTGAAGGGGTTGGTAAGCTAGTGTTGGGGATGCAGGTCTGCATTTGTGGAAGGATAGAGACTCCATGGTTTGGACAGAGTTTCTTCTGCAAAGCATTACTCTTGTGTGAGCCTCACATAGGCACTAGCTGGTAAAATAGGGAATCTCAGAAGAATCACATTCAGGTAGCCTCTTGATGCTGACTAAGAAATTAGGGCAGTCGTATTTACTAGCCCCTTGTTCAGCCTCAGAAAACCTGCAAATGATGTTGCAGGATAAGCCATCACTGATGCTGTGACAAACCCTCAGAAGAAAAAAACAAAACAAAAAATCCCTCTTCCAGAGGGGATAGCTAGATTAAAAAAAAATGATGGATTTGAATAAAAGCAGGAGCTAGAAAGAACAGTAAATTTTAGTGTGGATATGCTGGAGCATATGAAACCCTGAGGAGTCCCTGGTTAAAACATAAATAGTGCATTGCAGCACTTGCTGTGTCACACTATTCTGCATGCTATCCTTTCTCTCTAATGTCTTCGCTTTCTGTTGTTAGCACTGCTCTTGAACAAAGTATTCAGAGTCATTTCATCMCATTCAGAAAATCAAGGATGCTACATAACAATTACACTTTGAACTTCCCTATTTGGAGCAGAGGTTTCTTCCTCTTTAATATCACCCTCCCATTTTATCTTGACCCTTCCTCTTCTCTTCCCTTGTATGCACTTATACAGATACCCTGTCCTAAATTCTAAGTGTTGTCAGAGCTGCAGAGGAAGTAGTAGTTTCCTACTCAAACACTATACAGAGAAGCTGTATTTTACTGCTACATTAGTTAATAATGCATATTTTCTTCATCAGGTTTTCAGTAAGGTTTTCATAGAGATGAATGTGAGTGAGTCTGTGTCTCAGGACTTCAGCACAATCCCACCTGCCTGCAGATTCACTGCCCTATGATATTGAAAAAAACAAGCTAGAAACTTGTTTTTCATGAAGGTAGAATTTAAATTCAGCATCTTCTCTTCCTGATATTCAAGAAGGGCTGCTACTGGACATAACAGAATGTGGCTTCTCTCCCTGTTGTTGACGAAGGAACAATGGGGGTGGATACAAGGGTGTACGTGTTCAAATATGTTCAGGAACAGCAGGTTGAATGAAAAAATATAGAGATAAAGAAGCAGGTACAGATGCTGGCACATTTTGTGTTGTGTTACTGGCTTTATTAATGTGCCAATGAGAGCACAGTATGTCTGTAGTACAACTAGCCCTGTGAAAGGAAAATGCTCACTGAGCAGGCTCCAATGACATACACGGTGCTTGGCTGGACACCAGAGTTCCTGGGGTGCAATTTATTAATTCTGGACTGGCATTGCCTACGGGAGGTCTATGTGGATGTGTCCAGAGATGTTTCCTCTTGAAATGAATGATTATTAGAGGAAAGATTTAGAGGCTAAATATCTTGCTTTAGACCAGCTGACAGAATTGGAAAAATAGACTAATTTTCTAGCACTCAATTCCTTCCTCAGGTTATTATCCCTGAGACGCATTGATAACAGATCAGCACACCAATAACAATTGGTTGAGGTGCACAAGCATCTGTGTTTACTGTCAGTTTGCCAGTACCTAAGAATATTGGACTACATTTTTGGGTTTGATACATTACCCTGTTAAATAACTGCTCTTGTAAATAAGATGACCATTGTTTTCAAAAGGCTGCTCTTGAAAATACACCTTTAATTTTGCATCTAGGAATTACTCATGTGAGTAAAGTGGACCCTGTACCCTGCACAGCTATATAACAAATCAGTGATTCTGTGCTCAGTTTTCAGAGGGAAATTACAGAACATGACCATGTCACCAGGAAATCCTCACTTACAATGATTTCCCCATAAATACATATGTCATATAATTATGTTCTTTTGGCAGTGTTTTTAACATCTTTGGGCATATTTCACACATAAAGGTAACATCTTATGTTAACATGAAAACCCATTCATCTCCGTGAATTTAAGTAAACTCTCTGATGCAACTATGAGTACTACAGCAAGGATTCAGTAAGAATGTCACTGCAGTGATGCCAACTGGAAGGCAAAATGGTTTACCATTTAATTTTATATATTTTACACTAGGTTTTTGTTAAAAATTTCAAGGGAATACATATGTCTATAGGGTTTAATCCTATAGTATTTGTATATGTATGTATATTCCCCTGCAGACCTTCAATAGAATAGATGAGCTCATGGTACAAAAACAAATAAGATCTTAGCACTGATTATATTACTGAATTGTTACTCAATGATCATGTAAAGCTGATTCAAGCCATTTTTTCTAATAAAATGCACACCTATTGAAATTTATCTGCTTTGGATACGGGTTTAAGAATGCATTGAAGGGAAAGCATGCTCCTGAGCTGCATATGTTAAAGTGCTAGGCAGGAAGGTCGCCTAGTAAAAAGGTTGTGTCTTTTGCTCTGGAAGCTTCTTTTGAAGCTTCAACAAAATTACAATAAGCTTGCGAGAAAAAGCAAAGCAAAGCGACCCCCCCCCCCAATCCAATCTTTTCTTTGTTCTGATTATGTGGGTGAGAGAAGGAGGAACCGAGAAGCCAGTGCAACTCCGGGAGCTTTCATCGCCCCGATTACGACTGTCATCACCAGTAAGTGGGGGGTTACCGCCAGAGCCCTTCCCGCGCCCGCCCACTCTCTTTAACAAGTAATCCACGCGTGAGGCCCCGCTGTGATCCGCTGACTACAGGGAGGTAGAAGGGAGGGGTCGAGGCGGTGCGCGGCCGCGGTGATGCCCCTGCCTGCCCAGGATAGGCTCCGCGCAGCACCCTGCGCATCTCAGCGAGGCTTGGCCGCCCCTTCGGCGCCGCCTCCCTTCCTGGCGTAGCCCCCCCGCGGCACCTCTGGGATGCGCCGCAGTTCCCTGGCTGAGTGGGGCGGGGCGGTGGGTGCGCACAGGAGCTCCGCTCTCTAGAGAGGGCTGGCGCGGAGTCCTCGCGAGGGTCGGCCAACGGGGCGGGATGCCGCTGCCTGGTAGGCGGGCTAGGAGCGTGGGTAAGGGCTGCTGGCAGCGGGGGCGCGGAGGAGCCGGGATTCTCCTTGACGTCAAGCGCAAATAAATGCCCGCGCGTTCATATCCGGGTTCCCGCGCGGCTTCCTCGCCCCCCACTCTGCCGCGCACCGCCGAGCACTGAGTGCGGGGGTGTTTCGGGCCGCGCTGCGCCGTGTCGGGGAGGGCGTCTGCCCGCCCGCTCGCCCCGAGGTGCCCACGGCGGCAGAGCGGGCAGCGCAGCGCAGTATGCCCGCCGCCGCCTGCTGGCGCCGCCGCTGGCCATGGAGATCGCGCTGGTGACTCTGGAGAACGGCGGCGCCACGGCCATCGCGGCCAGCGATGATGCCGCGGCCGGCGGCGACAGTAGAGCCCGCTCTCGCCGCCGAGGCGACCTGCTCCGCATCGCCAGCGCCGCCGCGCTGCACCTGAGCGACAACAAGGAGGACGCCCGGCCGGCGGCGGCGGCGGACGAGGAACCGCAGCGGCTGCCGCGTGACCTGCGCAGAGACAACCCCGACGGACGGGCAGTGCGCGGGACCTCGCTGCCACCGCCCCCTCCGCGGCCGCCGCCGCGCGCCACGCACCTCTGCACGGCCGAGATGAGTCCTCCGGAGGAAGGTGGGCACCGGCTGGGCATGGCCATGGCAGCAGACGGAGAGGAGGAGGAGGTGGCCACAGCAGCAGCAAGCTGGGGTGCCATGCACCACCAGCGGGTGCTGATCAACATCTCAGGGCTGCGCTTTGAGACCCAGCTGGGCACCCTCAACCAGTTCCCCAACACACTCCTGGGTGACCCGGATAAGCGCATGCGCTATTTTGACCCACTCCGTAATGAGTACTTCTTTGATCGGAACCGGCCCAGCTTTGATGGGATCCTCTATTTCTACCAGTCTGGGGGCAAACTCCGCCGGCCTGTCAATGTCTCCATCGATGTCTTTGCCGATGAGATCCGCTTCTACCAGCTGGGTGAGGAGGCTATGGAGCGGTTCCGGGAGGATGAGGGCTTCATCAAGGAAGAGGAGAAGCCCCTGCCCTGCAATGAGTTCCAGCGCCAGGTCTGGCTCATCTTTGAGTACCCTGAGAGCTCCAGCTCAGCCCGGGCCATTGCCATCGTCTCTGTGCTGGTGATCCTCATCTCCATCATCACCTTCTGTCTGGAGACTCTGCCTGAATTCAGAGATGAGAGGGAGATGTCCATGCCCCTGCCCCCACAAAGCAAAGTCTTGAATGGCACAGTTGAGGATTCCCCACCCATTCAGCCACCCAGCAGCCTCTCCGACCCCTTCTTCATTATTGAGACCACCTGTGTGATCTGGTTTACCTTTGAACTCCTAGTCCGCTTTTTTGCCTGCCCCAGCAAGCCTGAGTTCTCCCGCAACATCATGAACGTCATTGATATTGTGGCCATCATCCCCTACTTCATCACCGTGGGCACTGAGCTGGCCCATGAGCAGCAACAGCCTGGGACTAGCAGTAGCAACGGAGGTGGGGGCCAGCAGCAAGCCATGTCTTTGGCCATCCTCAGAGTCATCCGGCTGGTGAGGGTCTTCAGGATCTTCAAGCTTTCCAGGCACTCTAAGGGTCTACAGATCTTGGGACAGACTTTGAAAGCCAGCATGAGAGAGCTGGGCCTCCTCATTTTCTTCCTCTTCATTGGAGTGATACTTTTCTCCAGCGCTGTATACTTTGCTGAGGCCGATGACCCTGAGTCTCATTTCTCCAGCATCCCTGATGCTTTTTGGTGGGCAGTAGTGACCATGACCACTGTGGGCTATGGGGACATGCGGCCTGTCACTGTGGGAGGCAAGATCGTAGGTTCCTTGTGTGCCATAGCTGGTGTGCTCACCATCGCTCTGCCTGTCCCTGTCATTGTATCCAACTTCAACTACTTCTACCACCGTGAGACTGATCATGAAGAGCAAGCTATTCTCAAGGATGAACACAGCAGTGCTCAGGGTAGCACAGCTGGGGGAGATGCAAAAAGAAGATGCAGTAAAAACTCTCTGAACAAATCTGTTGTGCACTTGGAAAACAGTGAGGGGTTCAACAATGGTACTAGTTCTTTAGAGAAAACCAATATCAAAGCTAAAAGTAATGTAGATCTCAGAAAATCTCTCTATGCACTCTGTCTGGACACCAATAAGGAAACAGACCTGTAAGGAAAGGAGTTTGAGTTCAGAGATGCAGAACGATTTGCTAGTGTTGAAAGCTTACTACTAATATTATTCTTCTGGTAACATTTAGTATTTTAAATCAGGCTATATTTTATAAATTCATCACTGCTCTGAGCATACCGCCAGGAATACATTCTTTTAAGTTCTTTGAGACACTTGTTTTTAAAATAGACTAAGAATAATCTACACTGTGTGATGCAGGAGCAGGTAAATTATGACAGTGCAAAACCTAATTTGTAGACACTTATTTTAGCAAATGGTGGTTGATTTTAAATGGATCATTTATAACTAATTTAGTTGCTCCAAGTTTAGTGCTTAAGAGTTGGGTGATGTGTGTGTGGAAAGTGAATGGACTTAAGGGGGGTGGAGGTTGAAGTTTTTTGTACTGTAGTTTCAAACTGAAATTATTCCAATATATTTTCTATTTGTATAAGTGTATTTATGGGTGAAAGGGAATTTCTTATTCCTGTGAAATAGGGCTTCATTAAAGCACTAGGAACATTAGCTGGTCAGCACTTTCAGAGTTTTCTGCTTGTAATCAGTACAGATCCGGTTATCTAGTATGTGAAGTGATTTTGGTGCTTTTCACCCTGTTAGTTTCTTGTGAGCCTTAAATTATTAAATATTGTGGATATACTTCTTTTTAAGAATTTTATTATCTTTCTGTTTCAGAATTTCTAAATAATTCAATCCTGTGATTTCTTTCTGAGAGAAGAAGTATGTGCAGCTTTTTATTTTTTTTTTTTTCAGTTTTACAGTTTTATAGCTTCAGTAAGTTTTTGAGATGGAAAGAAAAAGGTTATTGTATACTGTTACCAGTTTTGATCCAAGTGCACAACAGATAAAAAGATATCAAGAGTGGATAGCTATAACATGAAAGCTAATTATGAGTGCGGTATCTGCAAAACTTTTTTTGTTGTACACTTCAGATTGCTTTGGCACATGTATCTCTCACCTTTATGTATCCATGCCATTTGTGTACATGGTTCACTGTTTTTAATTATCGTAGACTGGGAATGGATGGCACTTCAAGAGTCTAACATGGCATGCCGTGGCTTATATCTTGTACTGAGATGGAAAACATCACCTTTCACCGTAATACATCCTTGTTTTCTTTTATTTCCAAACAAAACCTTTTCAGTGCTTTGGATTTTACCGTTAAAATATTGCTGAAAGAAAAAAGACAAATCCTCTTCATCATGACAACAGCACTGTACAGCTTCCACGTCAAGACTGATGCACAGATGCTTCTTTGCTTTAAATGAAAAAGCTGTGTTACCTTTTTTTTGGGGGGGGGGGTGAAGGACATCTTTCTCTCTTTTTTCCCTCAAATTCACGTTGCATTGCTGAAAGATGTTTCCTGCCTTTACTGAGTATAGTGGCACAGCAAGACTAACAGAAAGAGAAGTCTTGATTGTCAACACTCAAGGTTTGTTTTTATCTAATTTTCTAATATACTTAAGTAAATATTATGCCAGGATTATAATTTACGCAAAATATGAGATGAGATGTAGACAAGACATGAGATATATATGCACTGTGGTAAATTTAAATCAGCCTTGCAAAATGCTTCTGTAACGTTCTCTATTCCAGACACAAATCCTGCTTACCTGTCCTTTACCATGACTTTCAGTAATAATAATGGAAAAATAAATGACATTTTCCCTTCCTATTCGGTAAAACATTAGCCATTGCAAGTTCTGGGCAAGCAGAATTTTTCATACTTCATACAGTCACACAGAGCTCAGTCCAAAGCTGAGGTGAAGAGGATGAATCTAACACAGAGTGCAGGATTCATCGTATTAATTTTAGAAGTCGGTTTCTTGGTTAATTTGTTTATTTAGGTGGGGAGTGATTTTGTAATATGCTGAAAAACTATCTACAACAGGACTAAGGTGCCAGTCTTGCTGCATTGTAGACATAGGCAGGTCTCCTATTTGCTTTCGGGGGAATGCCTCAGGTTGAAGTGCAGAATTAGCTGTTTGGTGAGGATTAATCTGAAATGAAGCAAAGAAGTGGTACAATGTGCCAGTGGTAGATTTAAAAATCTAGATCAATAGATCTAGATCTTCTATTTATTTATTTATTTATTTATAGTCAGGCAATTCAGTTTGATTGACTTGAGCTGATTAAATTCATCTAGCAGCTGATTCAGTCCCAAATGATTTAGTGAGGCATGCAGGATCAAACTTTGGCTGTGTGTTTGTTTAACTGTTCCCTCTCCCCCTTCCTGACCACTGGTCCCTCATTGCACTCCCAGTTTTGTGGAGTACTGAAGTAGACTGTCAGCACTTCAGAGCAGGAACCATAACAGTGGAAACCTGCACATGACCACGGCTTTGGGATATTAATGCAATAAAAAATGGTATGTAATAGTAATTATTGCAGCCAGTGGAGTAACATTGGTGTATAAGGTAGGGGAGAGCAGATGAGGCCTATGAGAGTGGGTGGAGCTGATCTTAAAAGCTCATTGGGGATGGAGAGGGAAGCTCCTGTCTCTCTCCTTCCTTTTTGGTCCTCTTCCTCCCACTGTGTGTCCTTCTATTGCTTACTCTGGACTACTTCTGTCCTTGTGCAAGTACACATGCAGATACTGTCTTCTCTTTCAGTAGCTGCTTAAGCTTACTAATCTGGCAGAAAACCTAAACCACCAACAAAAAACAGAGACTTTCCTGTCATATTAGTGGGTTGAATAATTGTCTCTCAGAAAGCAAGTGAGTGCCAGAGCCAGTGCAAGGAAGAAGGGAAGGGGAAAGGTCTGTGGTACATGGAGGTGAGCAAGCAGGGGAGACAGGAAATCTGCTTTTACTGGCAGTGTACTGTTAAATTGTCATAGCTGCTTGTTGAACCCTAGTCTGTATTTGCTGAGATACCGCAGCACTAGGTCTTGAAAGATGCTGAAGGCCCTTAACCTCTCGCTAGAACCAAATGATAAAATTCAGCTCTGCGTTCCAGTACTTGTGCTGTGCTGGAACTGGAAAGAGGGTTTGTCCCAATAGGAGGAGTGGGATCTCTGCACAGTCAAGGTAAAGCTCTGTGAGAGCAAAATATCTGCCCAGGGTTGTATTCAAGCTTGTCAAATCATGTCTCAGCCTTCCATTTGAACATGCTGTGTTTTTTCTATAATAAACAAAAAATCCCTTTACAATAAAACTAATCATTCTCAAAATATTATTAACATCTTATCTTTATATTTGTTTGTCTTGGCCTTCTTAACAGTTGTCAAGTGTAGTTTGAACTTGGCTTTGACACCTTTTTTACAAGGGTGCGTAATTTTATAAGGCAGTAAAGGATTTGCTTTCTAAAGAGCCAGACGTTAAGTAACAGGACCAGAAACATGGTCACAGCTCAGTAAAATGCTTAGCCTGTGCTTAGCTTCAGCACATGCTAAAATGAGGCATTATTCAGTAGGTATTTTAGATGCATTGGTGCTTGAGAGTGTTACTTAAAAACAAATTACGTGCCTTACTGAAAACTTGGACCCATCAGTTCCCATTGGACTTTGGTGGAAATAATTAGGTGTATGAAATGTTTTGTGAGCCTAAGTGCTGCCGCGGGACACTGGAATCGGAGCACGAGATTCTTATTCCAGACATTGCATGAGAACAGCCCTCTTGGTATGACCCGTTCCAGGCTACATAATAGGACTATCTGTGGCAGTTTGCAAAGAATTGCAACTTTGGCCTGAATAAGAATGTAACTACACTTTTCAGCAACAATGTAACTACACTTTTCAGCAACAAGGGCTTGCTCTTGCTTTAATTGACTTTGATGTCAACAACCTTCACTGAGTTGAGTAAGTGCCACGTACTTGTACCTGGGGTACAAACAGTGCAGAAACCCAGTAACATAGATATGCATTGTTGCCACAAAAGAAAGTAAGAGAGAAAGACAAGCAAATTGCTCTGAAAAAGTTCATGTAAATGTGAAACAAGAAGAGAGTTTAGGCTATGTATGCCAATTCTGGGCTCATTTGAAGAAGGAAATCTGTCCAAACCATTATTGATTTTATGTTAGCTGTCCTGGAATGAAAAATAACCTGAATAAAACTTCTTTAGACTATTGCAAACCACAAGATACCAGAGCTTATTGAACAGCAGATTATTGCAAACCAGGAAAACATCACATTTTTAGAACTCTGATGACTAGTGAGCTACATCACAGTAGGTTCCTTACCCATACATGCCTGTATGCTTAATGGCTTGTCATTTTGAGCAGGATAATATCTACCTTCTGGCTTGAGAGTATTGAGCTGAATATTCTCTCGGGTCACCAAGTTTATTTAACACAGCCAACCCCCAAAGGGATGCTGCATTCACGTTATAGTTGTCTGTCATTCTAAATGATAAAAATGATAAGACAGTAACTACCAGTTATATAACATCATTCATCTCCAAGTACTTTATAAACAATACTACGGTAGTCTTCTATATACAAACAAGATAAGCCGAAAGACTGTAGAAAAAAGGATTGTGCCTTTTATAGAGGGATTGAGCTAGGATGAGGCACAACCATGTGTGGCTTGGGTGGACTGGAACATCTGAAATGAAGGGCCACCAAGAGGAGGGAAGAAGGGAGGGAAGGAAGCAAAGATTTTCCCTGTGCTCTCCTGCTCTTTTACCACACTCTCAGCAATGGCAGCACGGCTCTTGGCTCTCGGTGGCTCTGTGAGCATGGACTGTAAGCCAGCCTTTAAACACTGTGACTCATCTGCTGGGGGTCACTGAGCACAGAGGGACAGTAAATGCTGCTTTGAGCAGCGTGAGTAAATCCCTCTTTATGTGCTCTTTTTATTGGAATTACAGCAAGAGAAAATGGCACTTTCTCTGGCTATTCTTTGACTCCTTGTGCTGCAAACATCACTCCGTCTGGCCATCCTCTCAGTGGCGGCTGTGAGGAAGGGCTGAAGGCTCACAGCACATTGAGCACTGCTCTGAAGAAGCTCCCCTTCTCTATGTGTTGCCGTTTACCTCAAATTAGGTAATAGAGGGGTTATCATTGCGCTTTCTCTCCCTCTCTCACTATGTATGTATACAAATTCCACTGAAACACATCAGTGTAGGCCGTTCCGAAGCAAAACATGGAAACCGTTTAACTCTGTAGCAATGTTGATTCACTGTAGTGAAGAATGAGATTTGTTTGGGTCATTCAGCAATGTGTCATGACAATAATGTAATTTGATGAGTATCTGCAGGCATATTGTTGCTGTACTTCAGCAATAATGAAGATAGAACTTTAAAGAGCTAATTGAGACTTGGGCAGTGCAGATTGCCCAAATGACGGGGTCAATACATTCTATGGAAGTCAGAGAATCACAGAGAAAAAAAGAACGGCTGAGGTTGGAAGGGACCCCTGGAGATCATGTAGTCCAACCCCCCCTGCTCAAGCAAGGTCACCTAGAGCATGTTAGACAGGGTTGCATCCAGGCAGGCTTTGAATATCTCCAGAGAAGGAGACTCCACAACTTCTCTGGGCAACGTGTGCCAATGCTCTGTCACTCTCACAGTGAAGAAATGTCTCCTCATATTCAGGCAGAACTTCCTGTGGTTCAGTTTGTGCCTATTTTCTCTTGCCCTCTTACATGGCACTACTGAAAAGAGTTTGTCCCCACTCCCAATGACACCCTCCTTTCAGATATTTATACACTGATAAGATCCCCTCTCAGTCTTCTCTTCTCCAGGCTAAACAGGCCCAGCTCTTGCAGCCGTTCCTCATAGGGCAGATGCTCCAGCCCCTTGATCATCTTTGTAGCCCTACACTAGACTCTCTCCAGTAGCTCCATGTCTCTCTTGTCCTGGGGAGCCCAGAACTGAACACAGTACTCGAGATGAGGCCTCACCAGGGCTGAGTAGAGGGGCAGGATCACCTCCCTCAACCTGCTGGCAACACCCAAGGATACCATTGGCCTTCCTGGACACAAGAGCACATTGCTAGCTCATGGTCAACTTGTCATCCACCAGCACTCCCAGGTCCTTCTGCACCACAGAGCTGCTTTCCAGTAGGTCATTCCCCAGTCTGTACTGGTGCATGGAGTTATTCCCACCCCTAGGTCCAGGACCCTGCACTTGTCCTTGCTGAACTTCATGAGGTTCCCCTCCACCCAATTCTCCAGCCTCTCCGGGTCTCTCTGAATGGCAGTGCAGTGCACTGATGTATCAGACACTCCTCCCAGCTCAGTATTGTCAGCAAATTTGCTGAGGAGGCACCCTGTCCCTTCATCCAGGTCACAGGTGAAGAAATTGAACAAGACTGGAGCCAGTACTGACCCCTGGAGGACACTGCTAGTTACAGGCCTCCACCTAGAATTTGCACCACTGATGACAATCCTTTGAGCTCTGCTGTTCAGCCAGTTCTCAATCCACTTCACAGTACACTCATCCAGCCCGCACTTCCTGAGCTTGCCTAGGAGGATGTCATGGGAGGCAGTGTCAAAAGCCTTGCTGAAGTCAAGGTACACAACGCCCACTGCTTTTCCCTCATCCACCCAGCCAGCAATGCTATCACAGAAGGCTATCAGATTGGTTAAGCAGGATTTCCCCTTCGTGAATCCATGCTGACTACTCCTGATCACGTTCTTTTGCTTGGAGATGACATCCGGGATGAGCTGTTCCATCACCTATCCAGAGGTGGAGGGGAGGCTAACTGGCCTACAGTTGCATGGGTCCTCCTTCTTGCCCTTTTTGAAGACTGGAGTGACACTGGCTTTCTTCCAGTCCTCAGGCACCTCTCCTGTTCTCCAGGACCTTTCCAAGGTGACGGAGAGCAGCCTAGCAACAACATCCACCAGCTACTTCAGTACCCGTGGGTGCATCCCATCTGGGCCCATGGGTTTGTGGATGTCAGGCTTGCCCAGAAGATCTCTAATGCTATCCTCCTCAACCAAGGGAAAGTCTTCCTTTCTCCAGACCCTCTTGTCTCCAGGCTCTGGGATTCTGGAGGGCTGCCCTTAGCGCTAAAGAGAGAAGCAAAGAAGGCATTCAGTAATTCTGCCTTCTCTGTATCCTTGTCACGAGGGCACCCACCCCATTCAGCTGTGGGCCCACATTTCCCCTAGTCTTCCTCTTGCTACCGATGTATTTGAAGAAGCCCTTCTTGTTGTCCTTGACATCCCTTCCCAAAATTAATTCCAAATGGGCCTTGAGCTTCCTCATCACATCCCTGCATACTCTGACAACATTCCTATAATCCTCCCAAGCGGCCTGTCCCCTCTTCCACATTCTATGTACTTTCCTCTTCTGTTTGAGTTTTGCCAGGATCTCCTTGCTCATCCACGCAGGTCTCCTGCCTCCTTTGCTCTACTTCTTACTCATAGGAATGCACTACTATTGAATTTGGAGGAAGCAATGCTTGAATATTAAGCAGCTCTCCTGGACCCCTCTTCCCTCTATGGCCTTAACTCATGGGATTTCTCCAAGCAGAGAAATCCTGCAGAGAATCCCTGAAGAGGCCAAAGTCCACTCTCTTGAAGTCCAGGGTTGTAATCCTTCTTACTGCCTTGCTTCCTCCATGCAGGATCCTGAACTTCACTATCTCACGGTCACTGCAGCAAAGGCTGCCCCCAACCTTCATGTCTCCAACCAGTCCTTCTTTTTTGGTTAGGGCAAGGTCCAGCAGGACGCTTCCTTGTAGGGTCCTAAAAAGGATTTCATAATCATATGAAATAAAAAGCTTTTTTGTAACTGGAGTAGGCAAAAAATAATGCTAGGAATGATATGACTAAAGAATTAATTAGTCAGAAATTGCGAAGATAAATATTTATTTAAAGAAAAAAAAGCATTCATACATAATTAGCTTTTATATTGCAGTGCTTTCTTATTCTTGTAATTTAGTAATTTAGTGTCCTTTTCTGGTATTTTTTGATTCCTAGAGATCTGTATTATATTTTACTGGGGCTGGAAAAAAAAAGGAGGGGGGGCTAAACCAGAGACAGGCCCTCAGCTGTTATTAACTAGTGACTTGAAGATGTTTTTTTTCCCTGGAAGCCTTTTTTCCCCCCCTCGGTAATACCAGTTGGTCTAATAAAAACTATTCTCTCTTTATAAATATTGCAAGTAAGCATATTTGCATAATTATCATAGCTCCTTTGAACTACCCTATAGATCCAAGCTAGTAATTCAGCTCCAGATTCTCAGCACAGTATCAGCACTGTCTAACTTTGTGCGTTCCCCACTGTTGGAAATGCGTGGGTCTTGATTCTGTGTTCGTACCAGCTTGTGTGCTGCTTTCGTCTCTGAATTTACAGCTCAGCTGGCCTCTATAAGGCAGTTATCTGCCTTACAGTCTTACTGCCAGTGTATCAAATCTGACTCAACAAAAATTTTGCAATTTTGCACTCTAAAACACATTCCCAGGGCACAATGAAAATAGCTAGCTAGTCTACCTTTGAGTGCAAAGGTAGCTTTGCCTCCCCAGTTTTGGGGTTTTCTTTAACAACTTTGTGCTAAGGACTTGAATTCTGTTCTCATTCATGCCTGGGTAAACTCAAAGCGATAGCATTTAGATTCACTGGCTGTGATCTTGTTTCTATTGTTTTGAAAGAGACCCAATATTCTTTATTTACAGCTGATTTCTCCTACTTCGACTTGCTGTGACATGAAAATGATTAACCTTTCCAATAGAACAATGTTACTTTGAATTTTCAGCAGTGTTAAGTTACCTGATTTCCAGATATGACCTGATCTATTCGATATAGTAAAATTAATAACTTTAATAGTTATTTAGATTAGTAATAGTAAAATTAATAACTTTCTTAGCTGGCAACAAAATTTTTCCATTATTCCCCCAAAATGTTGCATAACTATATGATTACTGCACAATGAATTATCCATACAGAATTCCAAATTTACCAAAAATAGTCTGCAAATTCTCTTCTATATTAGTAATCCACTCATGTTCCCTGTCACAAGGAAAATGTTTCCAGAGAAATCAGTGTGGATAGTAACATTTTTCTGAAATGTGAGAGAGCAAAGTGAAATATATATCTCACCTCTGTGTTTCTGCTACTGCCTGCCATGGAGAATGTCATTTGCTGTCTTGCAGGAAGCAGCTTTTAAGCAGCCAGAGGTAGCTGTAGTTTTTCATGCTGTGTGATGTTTTCACCTCCTAGAGTTTGTCACCTGCTGCAGTCCTTCTCATATGAGCAAAGATTTAAACTTGCGGTTTCCCAGTTTTAACAAATACTGTCTGAGAAAGCAAAGACATAAGATGAAGATGTTACTTCTGCGAACAGGAGTGTTTTGTAATTTTGCCTTCTGTTGATCCTGCACTTTTTCAACTGTGATTATTCTGCTCTTGGGTTACTCTGGCTCTTGGATTATACCTCACTGCTCACTTCCTCCCTTCACTTTTATCCCACAGGACATTTGATAGTGGTGATAGTCATTAGTACAAAGCAGTAAGTGATGGGGTCATCCTGCTACAGATGTGATTAGTGCTAGGAATTCCTCAGCTCCCTCCCTTCAGTTTTGGATAGATATGTTGTTGTAGTTGGTAATATTTAAAGTAGATATATTTAAATAAATATACCTAAATTTATTTAAATAAGTTTAAAGTAGTTATATATAAATAGATAATAGCTAGATTATAGTAGGAAATGCATAGCAGGGTTATTTAAAGACAAGCAAGATAAATGTTAAAATGAATGTTATTATTGTTATCTTATTATTATACAATTAAACCTTGGAATATTTTAATTAGGGACTATAATACTTAGTGTGCTGGGAAATTCCAGCAAATTGTGTGCAAAAGGTAGCAAAGGCATTTCTATCAGTGTTTTGCGCGCTGGAACTGAGAACTGCGTTGATTCTTCAGTTGCTCTGTCCTAGGGGCTGCCAAAACACAGATGAGCATTATGAGCTGTGCATAGCTTGCAAAGCTGGTATTTTAAACTTGCTGTCATAGTTCTATTTCTGTTTAGTGCAGAATTAAGTTGCTGGCTTAATAAATAATTGAAAATTTAGATGAAAAAAAAGAGGAAGAGTAAGCAGGAGATAGCAAAGGGGAGACACTCCTACCGACATGCAAAGGAATTCAGGTAGGATGAGACCTGGGAAGATCCCAGCATCACTAGCTTCCTTCCCAAAGAGATGATCAGTCTAAATGATTTTCTGCAGATGTGTGCTTGGCCTGTTATTGGAAAGGCATTTATTTATCAGTCCACTGTGTTTACACTGTGGTACAATGGGTTTGTTTCCCTTTGCTTATATATTAAGAGGATGATTTGGGAGGATAAAGAAGGGTCAAAACAAATAGGTACTTTATGGACATCGTTAGCTTCCAGATGACTTTATCTTCTCTAAATTCATGTGAGACAGCCTCAGAGAAATGCCAGGTAAGGACTGATCTCAAAGCATCATTATGTTTCCCTTGCAATGCATTGGGATTTTGGATGCAATACAAGAATCAGAATTATTATGAGAGCATGTAGCTATGTCACTACTTCCAGTGCTGTAGGCACCATGGGCCTCCCAGTAAGGGCAAAAAGTGGGCCATCACTAGAGTTTTTCTGCAGCTCCAACGGAAATCTGCTGCCAACAGTTGCTCTGTTGTAGTGTCCAGGGAATGGAGAGTTGGTCAAGTTCTGTCAGACTGAGAAATGAGAATGAATATCTGGAAGTAAATTCTCACTTGAAATCCTATTTGACACTGTAATTCAGGGATCTCAGCAGCTTTAACTGCAGTAATTTATGAAGTTAATGCCCTCAGTCACCCCAATAAGTGGATGATAAGCAAATCCCTCCAATGGAAGCACTAAGGACAGGTAAATCTATCAAGGAAACTTCATCTTCTAGGGTTTATAGAAACAAAAGTTCCATATGATTTACCGCTGAACATAGCACTTTTCCTAATGACTCAGTTTTGGCCTTTAAAATTCATTCATCTGACAGAAATTTATACCAACCCAGGACAAGGATGGTATAGACAAGGCTTCTGAATACTGAAAGCCTTTTTGATTACAGCAATTTAAGCAAATATTCTGGGCTGTAGAATTTGCTAGCTGAGGAGTTTCTGCTGCAGAGTGCGTTACCTACAGCAGATGACTGGGCAAAAATGTTTAGAGTGGGAACCATGTGACTGCAGCAAAAACCATTAGAATTTGGAATCTGGAAAGCTGAGATCAATCACTGGATCAAATTGAACATCATCAAACTGGAAAGTTTGATGAAACCTTTTATATCAGTACATTGTCCTCTTTAAGGTGTATTTCATCAATGAGTTATGTCAAAAACTCTTATCATATTTAGGAACTGTTCAATATTTAGAGACAAGATACATACTCAAAACGGATGTTTCCCTGAAAAGGCATGCAGATTTGTAAGGAATAAAAACTTTAATTTAAGAGCCAAACACATCTTAGAAGTAAGTGAACACAACTTAGACCCAGTAAGAGGCTGGGGTCTTTCTTGGGATTTCCCTTGGAAAGAAATGTTTTAAATATGTTATTGCAGTGCACATGGGCAGTGCAATATATGCTTAAAATAATTCAGGAACACATCTCCTCTGTTCACTATGTAACTGTGGATTAATCTTACTGAAGTCATGAATCTTGCTCAGATAAACTTGAGGATTACAGTCACATTCTCTGATTTCATTTGAGTTTTGATAAACCTAATTAGGTATGAATCTCTCTTACAGTGATAGCATTTGGAGGGTATGTGCTGAGGGGAAAAGAGAATGTGGAAATAAAATGCAGAATATTAATCAAACTCAGTTTGCAAGATGGCAGGGTATGTCTTGTATGTCTACACTTGTTTCTCAGGCAAAGCAGGTGATTCTGGGAAGGTGTGTGAAGGGTCAAATTTGGAAGAGAAACTAAGTCGAGGCTGATGACTGGAACAAAATGCTCAAACCAAAATGCTTCCTTCCCTAGGAAACTGTCCCATAGCCAGATGTAGTCTTGTTTAGCTGTCTGATTTTAATTCCAGGACTGCAAAGTAAGTGTGGCTCTTAAGACCCTGGTTAGAACGTTTTTGTGGTCTATTCTTTGGTAATGAACTCAAATATATAGGAATCATGCCTGAATAAAAATCTCACATACTATCCACTCCTCATCCCTGAAACCCGTACCATTCTCTTGTCTGACTTTTCTACTTGAATTATTGGGGGTGTAAAATCACATTGTAAAATTTTCTCATGATATTTGTGTAATGTTTAGAAGCAGGAGCCAATGAAACATACTTTGAATTAGTTTTCGTTTTTAGATGGATTTTTTTCCCCCATCCCAGGCTAACTAGTGTACATCTGATGTCAGGCTTCCAAGATGAGAATGGTTAGACTGGTGTTGACGTTTTTAGAAATATGTGCAAATGGAAAATTATCCTAGGAGTCCTGTCAATGGTTGATTCTGAGAAGTGTTAGAATCTCTGTTGAATAGGAAACATGAGCCAGGTACATTTACTGAAAAGAAGCCATACTCACAAAGTTTGTCCACTCAGGTGTGTGTAATGCATGCCTTCTCAATTTAAGAAAAGGGCAGGAGGGATTTCCAGCAGATTCTGACTCAGTTAGGATGCATTCAATTCCCCTTTCTGAACAGATGATAAGCAGCCAATTATGTATCTCTTTCCCAGAGGAAGGAACAGCTACAGCAATAGGTCCTGGCAAAAAGAGGATTTTCCAAGGTTTAACTGATAGAGCAGCAAAAAAAGTTGTTCAGACAAATCTCTTGCCGTGATTCATGTCTGTTCTTTCCCATTTGACACTGATGTGACAGGGATGAAAGGGCACAGAGCTAAGCTGATATGCCGAGAATCAAGGCTGTAGCTTTCCATTTTGGAGGGAGCTGGTAGAGTTCAGAGGATGAGTGCAGCTGATTAATAATGCTAGGAATGTCAACAACTTTTATAGGCTTTGCAGTGAGCTCATTTTAACTGCCTCATCAGAGCAAATGTCTTGTTAGCAGATGGTCACATTTCACGCCGTGCAAGACAAATGCTGTTCCCAGAGATTAACATTGCACTATATCTCCTTTACTTCAGCATTGCAGAGAAGCAGTCCATCCTAAGTGAAGAGGGTCACACATGGGTTAAAATACTGCTGGACATGCTGTAAAGGAGCGATATCAATGCTATTGAAAAGAATTGACTACAGTTGGCTCCCACTTAGTTGTTGGCTCTGTGGAGTTTGGATTTCAGTGGGAGTCTGGAGCCAAGAGCTGGTGGGAAGGCAAAGGAGTACTCAAAAGTAGTGCCTTGCTGCTGCAGCTAGGCTCTGTGCTCAGCCTAAGCTGCTGACTGGCAGTGTCTTGCTGCATCCAGAGCACTCTTCTTCAGCATCACCTCTCTTCTGCGTACCATATGCTTGCATGCGGATAAGCCCGCATGGCCAGGGTTGTGCCTGATGCCGCACACTGGCCTGCATGCTGCAGAATGCGTGGTCTGGCCTTGACAAAGTGCTCCAAGCAGGCTCATATTGTGGATAACCCCCACACTAGAAGGAAGCCTAGATGCTGCTATTTGGGCATATCATTTGGTGGTGTGGTTGTTCTGTAACTGCTGTGCAGGGCACCACAGAAATAGATTATGTCGGATTTGTGCAAAACAGATTGTTGAACTGGACTGGACTCTCTGATTCTTTCTGTAGAAGGATTTGGTGGTTTCCTAGGGAAACAAAATTGAGTTTTGTTTTGTTTTGTTTTTTTAAGTCATTCTATTTTGTTCATCAATAACTGTTGAACTTGTCCAATTTCAACCAAATTTGGAAAAAGGATACCAAGCCTGAGAAAACTGTGTTCTCACAACTTTTGTAAGGGTAGCATTTGCACAGAGGAAAAAAAGACCTAAATTAATACCCCTCTTCTTATATACAAATTATGACATTATTTCTCCTAAACTCTAGTCTACCAATTCAGGAAAGATGTTATGAATGAAATACATTATGAACCAGGTTATATTCACAGACTTCCTGTCTGAAGTGTAGCAAATACTGATTAAATGGGGTTTACAGAATAACAGAGAGAAGCAGACTTGTTTTTAAATACATACCAGTTAACGGCTTGCATAGATATATATGCAGAGAGAGTTCCTTCTAGCGGTACTTTCTGAACATTTTTCAGGCTTCCTCCTTGCTCCAACATTTGTTGTAACTGAGAGACACAGAGAGAGAGACTTCCATTAACTTCAGTGAGTTTGGAGTCAGATTCATAGAGGTCCATCTTGTGCCATCTTGATATTTTACAACTTAAGGAAGCAAAGTGAAGGCTTGTGCTCTTTGCTGCTGTACTGAAGTAGAGAGATTGGAGGGGCTGGTGGAATGGAGGGGAGAATTTATAAGAAGACTGACTCTTTACTATTAAAGAGAAAGGATTTAAGTAGATTGACTTGCATGCCCCTTAGCAGCACAGGACAGCAGCAGTGTCACCTGCAGACCCTTTATTTCCTGGAACTGTGTAATTGCTCACTCTATTTTTTTTGTTGTTGTTGTTGTTTTTTTAAGCACAAAATATCCCACAGAGAGTTGTTTGATTCCTCCTTACTTGCCTACCAACTATCCATATTTGTAATGCCCACTGGTGGCATTTGCTATAGGATCTTCTGACCTATTTAGAGTATGAAGAGAGAGAAAAGTTGAGCAGACTACTGTGCTGTATTTAAGACTGATCCTAAAAAGTACAAGTGAGCCCTAAATTCCTTGTCCAGGATCACACAGTGCCTAGATGTGGAACAAAGGGTACGTTTCCTGATTGTGAAGCTAATAGCTTAATTCTAAGGATCATGTGGTCACACTTTTTTCCCTTTTGTTTTACATCCTTTGAGTACTGGTTCTCTCATCCTCTCCTTATGGTGAGAGGTGTAAACAGTGGATAATCTGAGATTTTTAAAAAGGAAATAAAGGTACACATGTGTTAGCAATATGTGATGTCTAAGAAGGCAGGTCAGAAAGTGTGTCTTAAGGTTTGTTCTTTATCCTCCAAACTTTGGCCCAATCTAAAAGTGTTATTTCCTTTTCTTTTATGGTATGAGGTCTGATTCAATTGAAGACTCTTGGAGCTCTGCCACCAGCTGCACAGGGATCAGAATTGATCTCAGCATCCTGTTTTATCGAGAGCATAGTTCAAGGGGAGGATACTGACAATCTGTTTAATATTGTCCCATTCTATAAAATTAGAATATCTGTCTATAACTTAATACTGATTCCAATTACCATCAGCTAATTTCTTAGGCAAGCCTGTTACAGTCTTCAGTATCACTACTGGGTTTCAAAGTTGTGTTTACTGAATTATTCTTTTGATAAAATCCCTTAATAAGGAAGTCTGCTCTCCATCTGGTGCTGATATTACTTAAATTACAGAGAGACTGGCCACTAGTTTGCTAAGGTACTGAATAAGAATAAAAGTTGCATAAATCTGTTAATAGTGATAAGTCCAAAATATACTTACAGATTCTTGAGAAAGTAAACTATGAACCTTTCATCTGAAGACAGGAGCTCTTTGTAAGCTCTCACGTACTTCACACTTTTCTGGTGCCACAATATCAAGTAGTGGTGCTTGTTTTTTATGGATTCCTCTCCTGGTAACTCTTGTTCCAAATATAATGCTATAATGCTTGTCATAAAATTGGTTACACTTTATATATGGTACTGAATTCTTTAAGGAATTTAGAGATTCAATTCTATCCTTAAGATTCCATCAGTTACTTTAAGTGCTTTCCAGTGATGCACTGAGCAAGAAACTAGTATCTTTCTGTGTTGTTTTCAGTGCCTGACAACATTTATATCCAGTGGTGGCCATCTGTTTACCATGAAGCTGCAGTTATAGGGAATACAGTGCACAGGTGTCAGATTTGATCAAGGTTATCCAGAAATAGTCATTGCATGTAGTTTGTATATAGTTTAGGATTTAGTTTACTTTCTAGGTCAGAACTCCTTCTCCTGAATCACTAAAATAAAATCATACCATTTTTTTTCTAGAATCTCTACTAAAAATCATGTTTAAAATAAGTAAGAGAAATCTGCTAGCAGATTAGGATGATGTTTGTGAGGTATAGGCCTAAAATGGATGCATTCATAAAAGGAAAGTTATTTTCATGGCTTTATGGCTTAATAGTGCCAAAAGACATTTTATTAGGTAAGGATATAAATATCCAAGCTGGAAGTCTGTAATGATACCACCAGTCACAGAATCAGAGCTTCAGCAAACTCCTCACTGAAAGAGCAAGAAGAGGAAGGGCGTACAGAAGGTTGGTCTGAGCCTCCCGAGGAATAAGAAATGAATCATCCCTCCAGGAGACTGTCAGTAGTGAGAAAATGCTGTGGGCTGTTCTATTTGACAGCCATTTGACTGAAGGCCTTTATGATCCATCAACCCTAAAGTTGATTGGGTATACTGTATTTCCCACACCATTTCTGGTTGGCTTCCTGCCTAAGCTTCAACCACTCAATTTTTTGATGTGAAGTAAAAGAAGAGAATCAGTGTGAGAAACTCAGGTTCAAGTCTCTCGTCAGAATACTGTCAACTTGGGGTTTGAACTGGCTTTTTAACATCCCAAGCAGATATCTGCTAAAAGAGTGGGTTTATACTTTTGGTGCTCTCCTTTTCATAAGCAATCCCACCCAATGCTTGATGCATAACACAATAGAGTATATAGGTCAGACTTTATTCATCCACCTGACTGATGCATCTGGCAATGTGACAAGCCATATAAATCCTCCCTTTAAGCTTCGCTTTTGTCATCCTCTACTATATGTTTGATGGTGTTCACAGTTGTGCTGTGAAGTCACACTGAGTGAGACAATTCTTTTTGTTGTTTCAATTAGCAACATATTTAGACTGACTAGGAACAATTGCACAGTTACTGACCAAGATATGTGATCTTTCAGCCTGAAGTGTCATTGGGGGAATACTTTCAACCACATAGATACAAGAGATATCATAGGACCAGTCTGTTTAAGCTTGTGGGAATTGCAAGGTATTGTCTACTAGAAGAGCTAATGATGGGCTCTGTAGGCCACTGTTCCCTTCTGACTGAGAAAAGCTTTTCCAACGAACATTGAATTGAAACAGTTTCCATTAAAAATGTTTCTTCTGAGGACCTAACATCATCCAAAGAAGATGATTAACTGAGAAGTCCCTGTCCTTGCTCTATTCCACATAACAGCTGACTACAAATGAGMTCATTGAACAGTGTCTCTGCATCCTTGTTTTCTGTTTGCTTCCTCACCTGGAAGAGGTAAGGGCGAGGAAGCGCAGAAACCCAGTACCAAAATGATGTAAATAGAGAGGTCTTCTTTGTAAGTAGTTCTCCAGTTGTTCTGAGCAATTGCTTTCCCGGGCTTTTATGCCTCTCAGATCATAAGACAAGACTGGAAAGCAAGATATTGTCAGAGTCTTGTTTAATTAATAATCAGCTTAGAACATCTCCAAACAAATAAAAATTCAGGACAAGAGACTGCAGCTCAGGACAAATATTACTCTAAAGGACTGCTGATATGGATTTGACAAGCAAAGACTTTGTTGTGTCAGTAATACCAAGGAGTCTGGGATACTGTCTATTGAACAGTAAAACTTACATCTGCTCACAGCAGGACACTGCTGCTTTATCAAGCTTTTCTCTGGCTGCTCCAATTCCCCTTAGTTTTTGTTGTTGTTGTTTATTTGGTTGGGGGATTTTGTTTTTGTTTGTTTGTTTTCTTGTTTAAATCCTCCAAACTGCAACAGCATTTGTTGTCCTGAAGTACTGATTCCAGTGGAAGAGATGCTGTTGGAAGCTTCTACTGCAATTTACTTAAGTTTCATTTCAGGTCACTAGTCATATCCTACTCTGGCTCTTGCTATGGGTGTCCTGCAGCTAGAGGAATTGTCTGAGAGAAATGGTGTTACTGGTGTGCTGAAGTCACATTTCTAGATTGAGGGTGGACTGAAGGAAGCTTCTGCCCTTTGTGTTCAGTGAAGACCTAACATTAAAATGTGGTGAGAATGTACAAGCCTTCAGTCTTCCTTCTCTCTCAGGCATATCTACTGCCCTCCAGGTAGCCAGTCACACTGCAAATGGACAATAGGAGAGAGCAGAGGATGTGATGGGTGACTTGAATCGGCATCTGAATGCTTAACAGCAGTGTCTTTGCTGCCTTAGACTACTTCACCAACAAAGGACTCATTGATTGCTCCCTGGATCACCATCAGAAATCTACATGAAGAACTTGAGTGGAGGTGGCAGGATGTTTTCCCCGAGGCTAATTTGGAGAACAAAACAGATGTAGGAATACAACATGTTTTTTCTTCTCCATTATCACATGTTTTGAGAGAATTTGAGAAAATGGAAAAGCGGGAAGCCAGGCAATATAAAAGGATGAGATGAAAAGCTAGTGGAGATGCTCTGGTGAAGTTCTTTTTGAAGCTGGAATAACACACTGGAGCACAAATGCTCTCTGCGCTCACCTTACTCCAGAAGCAAGCCACTCCTACCATTTCAGTAGAATTACTTCAGCTAAGTAACCAAAAAAGCCCTCAGAGAGCTCACTGTTCCAGTAAGTAAATGGGAGTGTTACTCTGAGTGGAATCCTCAGCCCTGAGTTTGAATTTCAATTTTTTCCCTCCACATAAATGCCTTTCCCACCAGATTATGGATATTCTGTGAGAAAGGGATCTTCTCCTTCTAGTGAAGAATTTCATATTTTAAAATCACAGAGCCAAAAAAAAAGAAGAGTCCTTCTAGCCTTGGAGTTGTCACTGAAAACTGGAAAATAAAACTCCTTAAGACCAATGTAATATTAAGAAGCAGGCATTCCTTTAATAGGCGCCAGGAACGTAGCGGATCCCTCCACCAGTACACCCCCCGAAATCATGATTCATTGAGCTTATATTTGATACCCTCCATTAATATTCATTAAAACTAATTTAGATATTCATGATTTTCCAGGAATTTACTTATTTTTCTACATATGATTACGCGTGAGCATTAAGTCCGTAAAAGGTCAGTTTTTGAGGTTGTAGGAGTCCCTAGTGGCTAGTAGATGTCATACCAGGAGTACCAGGCTGACCCTTGGTTATACTTTCTTCCTTGGAACTTCCATATAAGTCTTGACTCTTCTCCTTCTTGTACCTCTTGGTGATACGGTTCAGGTCAAACCAGTCCGTTTAGCTCTACTCTTGCAGTCAGTCCTCTTGTCGCTGTCTCCATGATTATAGTCTAGTTGAGTCTGGATGAGGGGCCTCAAGGCCTAGGTGTTTTTCACAGGTGCCACTTCAAGGCCTAGCTGTTCTTTTACAATTTTAGCTATCTACAACAGTCAGTGGCTATTTCCTGGTAAGAATCTTTTTGTAAGGATGGTATGTTGTTCAATTGGTGATTCAAATGAGGCTAAGGTACTTCCACTAGTACAGAGAATATTCATTGTTCATACAAAGTGTGAATCCTCTGATTCTGACTGCTTACGAAATGCCTTTGATTGTAGATAACTTTTTTGGTAACATCCTCAGGAAGCTGGAGGTGAAAGTTTAAATACAGGCAAAGGAGGGAATTGGGAATCTTGCAGAAGAGTTCAAGCACTCAGCTCGATGATAAAGGAGAGTAACTATTTCCTCTGACCATCTTAATTTCCTGAATATGGTAGAGCTTAGCTAAGTCTTAACCAATGAACACCCTGTCACTTCTGCGGTTAGAGGCCAGAATCTGGGCTCTTGAGAAACCAAGTCTCCTAAGAAGTATGAATGCAAGGTTATATAGCAGCAGACTGGCTTGATATTATGATTTATGCTTTGGATTATGGTTATGGTGCCTACACATGCAATTAGTAGGGATTTTTTTTTTATGACCTGATCCTTCCTTCTCACATCATGTAACTGCATTTTGGCCTCATGAAGTATAGATCCTCAATGGTCTGTCTAGTGTGGCATTCAAGATCATATTCTGAGATGATACAGTTAATGAAGAAATGTGTAAAGGAACATTTTACTTTTAGCTCAACTAATTTTCTCATGCTGAATTTCACTAGTATATCTTTCAGGAGGCCCTTATCACCTCACGAGAGGAGCCCTGTAAGCTTTCTAAAGGCTTGTGTGATGTCAGCTATCCATATGACTACCTGTAAATTGAACATTTCTACCACCTTTCTATCCAGGGACATCACCAATGCAGAACAAACAGCAACCCACACAAATACTGAAGACAGATTGCTAAAGACACTGCAACAGTCAGAACAGTTGTGGGACAAAGCAGTAAGTGATGTTGTCTGTCTTTATATATTAGAGTGACCTGGAGCTCGTGAAGCTGTGCTGTTCTTCAGACTCTTTTGTAGTGCACTAATGAGCCACAAAACAGGGATAGAAATTCCAGTATGAGGAGGGTGTGAGTCATGGAATAGTGAGTGAAAGAAACAGGAGGATAAAAATAACAGAGCACAGTATGATGCAGAATATTAGTCTCTTACTCTGTGTTATCCTTGCTTGTACTACGTATACTACTATATCCTACCATAGATGCTCTACTGCCCAAAACAGATCTCTCTGTACACCACTCTGAAAGATTATGACTCAAGATGCCAGATTGCTGGGGGTTTTAATACTTGGGCCTTTAAACTGGCTGAAAATTCTTACTCAAGGAGACACGGCAATAGGAAAAATGTAATCAAAGAGTACCAAAATGCCACCTCTACAGCATTTAGAGTTTTTGTATTTTATATAAAAATATAAGATTCCAATTAATTTAAGATCAATTGAATGGATTTGGAATTATTTTTCTCAGAGTTTCTCTCTTTTTCCAGCTTTCATTTTGTGTTACTTCCTGCTTTTCTCCAAAGGGAGAAAATATAGAAGTGCAAAAAYACCCTGAAAACTGAAAAAAATATTCAAATTTAATTCTAGGTAACACTAATCAGTAGGGGAAAAAATCAAATCAGTAAAATCAGTAGAAAAGCCAAATGTTTAGCTTTGAAATGTCATTCCCTATTTTTCTGTTCGGATCTGCCATTCTTGCCTGGCTGAGTTTTATTCTGAGGGA
Source organism: Rhea americana (assembly GCF_003343005.1). Lineage (NCBI taxonomy): Eukaryota > Metazoa > Chordata > Aves > Rheiformes > Rheidae > Rhea > Rhea americana. The sequence continues at coordinate 100,495 of NW_028185506.1, read as the reverse complement.
ATCAGTCAAAAGAAAATCAAGAGCCCTTCTATATAACTATCATTTTCAACTTGACTAGTTTTAAGAATTTAAGTAAAACATTTAAGTTAGGAACTTAGTCACCTATAGTCAATCTCCTACAGTCAATGGAGCAAAATTTGCAGAGAGCTATCTATTCAGAGCTTAGGAAGACTATTACCATCAGTATTTTTCAATTCAGTCAGGAATCTGGGCCTTGTTCCTGCATCGTAAAGGGCAATAAGAACTTTTCCTTAACTTAAAAGGGCACCAGCTCTGGCATCGAGTTTTCCCTGTAGATTACCACACAGAGAGCTCTTTTGTTTGAAGCTCAGTGCCTTTCTTGTTTGGGAGTGAAGAGAAATATTTAGTTTATTTTGCACAGATTCAGTTCAAAATCTTCCAAATGGATTTCACACCGCCTTTTTTTCACTTACGTTATCTTTGGGCTTTGTCAGGACTGCAGAAACCATTGCTGAAACAGGGGAACAGAGTGGCAGGGCAGGAGAATCATAGTGAAGAACTGTGGTTCTCCAACTCGCAGCAAGTTGGTTGTGTGATCCCAGGAGTGCAACACTCAGAGTGTAAATGTGCAGCTCTCCCTCCTCATTGCCTTTTTAAGGTGCCTGATAGAGTGAGGCATTTGCACACACACACAGAAAAAAAGATACTGTTTAAACATGGCATCCCAGGTGACTTGATTTAAGTCAGGCAGGTGTACATAAAGTAGTATGGTTGAGGTGTGCAGTTATCATCAGAATACTTCCTTCCTCTCAGACCCTGCTGAAAAAAATTTCTTTGATTCTCTAAACTAATATACTTTGCTTTCTAACTTGCAAGAACTCTTAAGATATGAAAAATATTTTTTTCTGTGGAATATTTGATTGTGCAAACAAACTGGTGAGGAGATTTTTCCAGCAGGAAATCCACTCATGGTGCTTGATGATACTCAATTAATTTTAATTACTGTATAAAGAAAGTGAAATAATGGTGCATGTTTTGTTTGGACCCAAGCCATAATTCTGTACCTGATGTGGATCCTAATGATTTGCCTTCGCTATTGACTATAACTTTTTACATTACAAAAAGCTTGTTGCTTTTCTCCGACAGATGCTCACTCTTAGGAAGAAATTACTGCAGAGACTGAAACTGAATCTGTTTATTCCTTGTTCTCAAACCATCTTCAGTTAGGAGACGTTACCAAAAAACTTTCACCTGGATAAATAACCATAATGTCTCCATCAAGAATACATTCTCAATGAATTAGATTTCTTTATTCAAATTGTTGAAAATTTGTTCTACTTGGAGGTTTCTCTCATACAGAAATTGTTCAACACCACAAAAGGAATACACCGAAGCCCCATAAAAAATTAAAAGCTGCTTTGAACTCACTCTCGGGCACAAGGAGACTTTATTACTTGAGATTTTGTTTGGAAATATATCTAAATGAGTTCTTCTTACATGTTAGATATCTTCTACCATTGGCTTTTTCATATCCAAATTTCTCATCATTCTGGAAGAAAATTCAAATATTTGTGCTTTTTCTTTTTTCTCGTTGTTGTTTACTTATTTTGTATTCTTGAGATATGTTGCATCTCTAGAATGAGTATTCAACTTTTAGATTAAAAAATGCTGTACATACAAGTCTAGAATGCCTCTGAAGATTGGTCTAATTTTTCATGTGACTTTGACTTGAACATTTCTTTTTCTGTTTATATTGCTATTTGAAAAATGTGCATTACCTGTGTTCTTTATGTCTTTTGCCCTGTCTATAACTCAATAAAATTTTCTCACTTTCCTGCAGAATGACATCATATGTGCAAAGCAGTGATGAAGTTTTTTGAATAACAAAGATTGATAATTATAAATGTCTTAATTTACATCTATATTTACATCTATATCTAATCTGTCACAGCCTTAAAGTCTCCTGGTGTGGGATCTGAAGTGGTGAAAATATTCCAGTGACCAGTAAAGTCAGTTCAGGAATATGTCTCCGTAAGGCTATTTTGAACTTGGAAAGTAGGTTTCCCTGCTCCCAAAATACATGTTTATTACATTTTACACCATGGCCAAAGTTTAGAACTGTTATTAACTGTTATTATGAAGTTATACTCATTTCATCAGGCTTCATGCCTGTTATGTTACTGCAACTCAGGGAGAAATAAAAGACTGCAGTATATCCTTTGTCACATTATATAGAAGTTTCTGAAGAGTGTCAACATAACCTTTTGGAGCTCCAGTCTTCGTAGGATGAAGAAGATGCAAAGACTTGAGTTAGGTTGAACAGCCTAGCACGGGTTTTCTTTCTGAAAGTAAGCAGTTGTTTTAGATGAGATTCAAGCATATTGTTTCCATTGGAAGTTAATTGAATAATTTGGGTATGGTGCATAAAATATCTGTGAGAATCTGCATTATACTGACTTGCTCTTGCACTCTACTTTTGAAGCAGAGCACAGACAATACCAAAGTCCCAGTGAGCACCAAAGCAGCAGACTGAAGGAATGGAGGTTATTTTGCTTCACTGTTTGAAGAAGTTCACTCAAAAGAGAAATCTCTGAGAAGTTTCCATGAGGACAATACTTTCTTGCGCTACTTTTTGAACTGAATGTTGTAGGACTTGGCTCAGCCATTTTGGAGTCTTTCAGACAGATTCTCATCCAGCCTAATTTCTTGGACATTAGTGGAGCTCTTCTGTTTTTTACCCACTGAGGACTTGAAACCTTAGCTGCATTTAACTGAAACTTGCTTATATGAAACACAACCTTTTAAACAAATTCAAGTTTTTCTTTATTTTCTCTAGCAAGGGAAAAATAAAAGAGTAATTTGATCTGAGGAACCTGTGGACTAACACAAGTCTCATTCCTTTAATTGGTGGGCCTGCAACCTTGTCATGTGGACATTCAACTTCTTTCCCACCCACTTGATTTTCTGTGCTTCTCTTTTGTAGTGGTAGATCTACTAAGGTGTTCAATTCTGGGCTTAAGAGTAGCCCTAGCTGATGTGAGCAGACTACAGAGATGCACAAATAGCTGCATGGCTCATTTTAATGTATAGATTTTTGCATGTCTGGAAATAGGCTTTGAACTTTGAGTTAATTTGTCAAACCTCTGTGGATTATAAACATTCATAGACATTAAAATCCCTTAGAGCAGGAATTACACTCCGATGTCTCTTCTGCTTTGTGGTTTTTCTCATCATATTTGTTAGAAAATATTCACTAGCAGGAGAAAGTCAATGCCACTGTACAAAGGTAGCTTTTACTGCCACAATATTCCTTTGCATATCCAAAGCTTAATGAAGTCAATTGAAATTTTCTATCAGTTTCAGTGGTTTGGGAACATACCTTTGCTGTAGATAAGACTTCATCAAATATAGTTATTTTACAAAGTATTCAAAGAAAGAAACTGTGCCATTTAAATCAAATCAAGTCTGAATTGATTCGGTATAGCTGTTATAGGTGAAGGTCAGTAGGACCTCCAGAGAAATGTTTGAGGACTACAAGGAATGACAGTGGTCTTTTTTGCTTCTGCTTTCCAGGAGCACACTTTGATACAGGATTACACACACGTTACAGCTATGACCTCAGAAGGCACAGGCAACTAGTCTGACTGTCTCTATAGACGCACCTCCAGCAAGACTTAGCTTCCTCAACACAGTGTTACCTGCACTTACATTTTTTCTCTAACAAAATAACAGCTTCTGACTCCTGTTGGACCTCAACGATACATCTAGACATTTGCAATCAGTAATGATACACTCACGCAAGCAGGCAGCTGGGGCTGGTTTATAATTAGAATTACTAGTATATGATGTCTTTTTTCATTTGAGTGACTGACTGCTTCTATTTTGCCAAAAAATATTTATTAATTTCTTTCTAATTTCTCCTTATCAGAAGATGGAAAGTAAATTTTAACTTCCTGGAGCAACTTGTTTACTTGAACAGATTATTTTGATTATGGGCAGCCAATGTCCTTTCTCTTCATTTCTGTTCTTCCCCACTCCTCTGATGCATGCTGCCAGGACAGTCAATGTTTATAGTGCCTGGTGTTTAAAGTTAACTATGAGCAACACGCCCTTGTGGCCAAGAAGGCCAATGGTATCCTGGTGTGCATTAGGAAGAGTGTTGCCAGCAGGTCGAGGGAGGTGATCCTGCCCCTTTACTCAGCCCTGTTGAGGCCTTATCTTAAGTACTGTGTCCAATTCTGGACTCCCCAGGACAAGAGAGACATGGAGCTACTGGAGAGAGTCCAGTGTAGGGCTACGAAGATGATCAGAGGACTGAAGCATCTGCCCTATCAGGAATGGCTGCAAGATGCCTGTTCAGCCTGCAGAAGAGAAGACTGAGGGAGGATCTTATCAATGTCTACAAGCACCTGAAGGGAGGGTGTCAAGATGATGGGGCCAGACTCTTTTCAATGGTGCCAAGCGACAGGTCAAGAGGCAACGGGCACAAACTGAACCACAGGAAGTTCTGCCTGAATATGAGGAGGAATTTCTTTTCTGTGAAAGTGACAGAGCATAGGAACAAGTTTCCCAGAGAGGCTATGGAGTCTCCTTCTCTGGAGATCTTCAAAGCCTGCCTGGATGCGATCCTGTCTAACATACTCTAGGTGACCTTTCTTGAGCAAGGAGGTTGGACTAGATGATCTCCAGGAGTCCCTTCCAACCTTACCAATTCTGTGATTCTGTAATCCAAAGAGAACACTTATCCTTATAATTAATTTAATACTACAGCTTCTACAAAATTCTGACAAGTACATGCAATTGTCAAGTATGCTTGATAAAAAAAAAAAAACTCAGAACTTTCTGTGTATTTCCTGCTATGGTAAAGCCAGAAAAGCACTGCCTGGCTAGAAATCTTGGATGAGAATCAGAGTTACTGTAGGGTGCAGCTCTCTGAATGACAGAGACTAGGAGAATATATTCTGCTTCTAATATTATTCCTTAAGTATCTGCCATTGAATGAGTTGGTTTTGATTACCTCTAGTACAGAAGCTATTATTTAAAGAACAAACTGGGAATGAGGCTCAAGCAAAGGATAACAATGAAAGCTTTTAATCTGGAGAACCTTAACTTAACTATGTGGTCTGCACAAGAAGTTATATATCTAGATGTATTAATATTTCTATGGTAGATTTGAGAGTCTGGGATATTGCATACCAGGATCAGAGCCCATCGTGGCAGAACTGGATTTATTCATTCTTTAGCAGTTAGGGGAATTTGAGAATGATTTCTACTTTGAACTGGAATGGAAAGTTAAAATAGCAAAAATATTCCTTGTTAAAGAAGCTGGTATTTCTGACTAGAGCAATAAGATCAATTTGGTACTCTTCTTTTTCAGTTTTTAATTTACAATAAAAATACAATTTAGATGAAATGAAGATATCTTTGACCTGAAAATACAGTCTTTGCTCAGAAAATTTCAGGGGGAAATGAGAATATGAATTATCATTTGACAACATTGTAATCTCCAGAGGTACTTCCTTGCTAACAGGTTTTAGTTTTAATAAATTAACATTTCTAATGATAAAAAAGCTTTTACAAATGCGCTTTAACTCTCTCTCCACCCATCTCTAGCACTATCCTTGGGCTTTAAGCCTATAATTACAGGGAAGAAAGTTCAAGGTAGGTAGGAAACACAACATAAAGCTCTTAAATAGTTTGAAATGTAATAGATCAAAATTTATAGATTTGAATATGGTACAAGGTGTTGAATATGATACATGGATTTGACTTCCAGGGGATGTTTCCATGTGGGATTCAGGTCCATCAAATAGTGTGTGTTTGCAGCAAGGAAACTTTGTACAGCACATGCCTGTAATATGCACAGCTAAATCTGAATCACAGAATGGTTGAGATTGGAAGGGACCTCTGGAGATCATCAATCTAAGCCCCCTGCTCAAGCAGGGTCACCTAGAACACGTTGCACATGATCACATCCAAGCGTGTTTTGAATATCTCCAAGGAAGGAGACTCCACAACCTCTCCAGGCAATCTGTTCCAGTGCTCTCTCATTCATTTGCTTCTAACACTCTACTGAACACAAAGTTCATTCATTGATATTGCTGGATGTTTAGGAGGCAAGATGAGCAAAATCAACATCAAGTTCTAACAGAAGGATCTAGAGAAAGACAGCTGCAGGCATGCAGTACACTACATACAACATGGATAGGCACATGGGATCCTCTTCATTCAGAGCACAAGTATCTCATTGAGATGGACAGTAGAAAAATACTCAATTAATCTCAATTATCTCAATTGAGTTATCTCAATTAATATTCACTCCACAAATCCCTTTTTGTTTTGTGCTTGCCAGTGGGAAAAAGTAGGCAGGACTCAGGGAACACAATACAGAGGTGTAATTTGTTGCATGGAAGTAAGGGCAATAGTGACAGGGTGTATTACTGTCTATGTGAGATGAGCAAAGGTGGTCCTGTGAGCTTCCAGCCTTTTCTTTTTTGTTTTTGCTATTTCATTTTAATTTCATTTTATTTTATTTTACCTCTGGGCCTGAAAAGCTGATAAATAAGATTGCAGTACAGGCATGCAGAGAATAAAATATAGTAAAAACATGTGTGAACAAGATTAGCATGCCAAAAGAGTGCCTCTCAGCACATTAGCTGCACTGTGGCGACAGCACAGCTGGGCAGGCCTTGAGGCAGTTTTGCCTGGGTACAGCAGATGCAAGCAGAAAATACTAATGTGGTGCTCTGTAGAAATTAACTCTCATTACTGTTCATTGTGTGGCCAAATCCTGGGGTTCTGTCACAGACCAAGCAATAATTGCTTGGCTTTGTTTATTTCTGGAGAATGAGATTAGGCAAAAAGTATAAGGAGTTTGATTTTTTTAGGAAAAAAAACATTTTTTTATTCTTTTTTTCTCTTCAAATCAACTTGGAGTCCCGCAATTTTAAAAGGATTTCAACTGTCCATTCTCTATATGTCATGTGTGCACCTACACACACTTTCTAGCTCTGTAGGTCACAAAGATAAGACATTAGGAGTTCCTTTAGGTTGAAAAATCCAATAATGACCAAATATGTTTTGTTAATGATAGGGAGGGGATACTCTGAATGTCATGTTTGCTGTTAATTTAAAATGCTCAAAGTTGCTATTACAAACCCTTTGTGTTCAGTTTGATAACCTGTCCTTTGTTCCATGGACTCTCCATTTTTAGGAACCTGACATGATGAAGGGGTCACTGGAGGGTAGAATTAGATCCTGCCTATAAAGCACATCCTGGCAAAACCTCCACAATTTTTCTTCCCAGCAAAATCCCACATAGTCCTGGCTGGAGAGACTTTCTCTGCAGCAAAAACCACTTGCTCACGTCAGTCTTTTTCCACTCACTGATCCCTCCTCCCTCATAGGCAGCAGCAGCAGCAGTAGTTCTGATTCCAGAGGGGTGCCTCAGTAAACATAATAGGTGCAAGACAGAAGGGGAAAACATCTTCTTAGATATGGTCAGAATGTTCTTCCTTGCTGCAAAGATTAGCAGGTCCAGTTCTGCAGTGAGCCTTCTTCCTCACTCTGAAGGTTGGATTAAAGTCACCTCTGGCCCAGGCCTTGAAGATATCTTCCCAGTTCTTCTGGATTTAAAAATGTCACCTTTCAAGCCACAGCTGAAGCTAGTGTTTTGAGTCACTGTGTTTTAAGTACTAAATGGTTGTGAAGCTCGTGGCCATGAGGAAGCTTCAATGCATGTGAGGAACAAAATGTGGGTCACTCTGGCAGCAGGATGAATGATGCTGCAGAGGGATCCTCTGGTGGACACAGCCCCTAATTTTCCTCTCTGCTGACCAAGAGAAGGAGACAATAACCTCCATAATAACTTCATAACCTCACCTTCATCCATGGAAAGGTGATGGAGCAGCTTATCCTGGATGTCATCTCTAATCATATGGAGGAACAGAAGACAATCAGTAGTCAGCATGGATTCACCAAGGGGAAATCCTGCTTAACCAATCTGATAGTCTTCTATGATGAAATACATGGCTGCATAGATAGGGGGAAAGCAGTGGATGTTGTGTACCTTGACTTCAGCAAGGCTTTTGACACTGTATTCCATAACATCCTCGTAAGTAAGCTCAGGAAGGGTGGGTTAGATGAGTGTACTGTGAGGTAGATTGAGAACTGGCTGAAAGACAGAGCTCAGAGGGTTGTCATCAGTGATGCAGTCTAGGTAGAGGCCTGTAGCTACCAGTGTCCTCCAGGGGAAAGTACTGGCTCCAGTCTTGTTCAATTTCGTCATCAGTGACCTGGATGAAGAGACAAAGTGCCTCCTCAAGAAATTTGCTGCTGATACAAAACTGGGAAGAGTAGTGATACAGCAGAGGGCTGTGCTGCCATTCAGAGAGACCTGGACAAGCTGGAAAATTCTGTGGAGAGGAATCTCATGGAGTTCAGCAAAGGCAAGTGCAGGGTCCTGCACTAGGGAGTGGTAACACTATGCACCAGTACCAGCTGGGGTGCTGCTGCAAAGCATCTCTGTGGAGAGAGACTTGGGAGTTCTGGTGGACAACAAGTTAAGAAGGCCTAGGAAGAGTGTTGCAAGGAGGCCGAGGGAGGTGATCCTGCCCCTCTACTCAGCCCTGGTGAGGCCTCATCTGGAGTACTGCATCCAGTTCTGGGCTCCCCAGTACAAGAGAGACATGAAACTACTGAATAGAATCCAGCATAAAGCTACAAAGATGATCAATGGACTGGAGTATCTCTCTTAAGAGGAAATGCTGTGAGAGTTGGGCCTGTTTAGCCTGGAGAAGAGAAGATTGAGAGGGAATCTTATCAATGCCTGCAAATACCTTAAGGGAGGATATCCACCTGAATATAAGGAAAAACATCTTTACTGTGAGAGTGGCAAAGCACTGGACCAGGTGTCCCAGAGAGGTTGTGGAGTCTCCATCCTTGGAGATACTCAAAACCTACCTGGACGTAATCCTGTGCAACATGCTCTAGGTGACCCTGCTTGAGCAGGGGAGTTGGACTAGATGATCTCCAGAGGTCCCTTCCAACCTCAACCATTCTATGATTCTGTGATTCTGTGTAATAAGTACCTCACAGAGCTATACTGAATCCTGGTGGGGTCAAGGGCCCTTAGTTTTTCACTGTAGTGAGTAAAGTTTAAAGCAGCTTTTGTGAAGAAAGGGTTATTCTTTCTCACAAATATACTGGCTCAGCTCAGGAGCAGCTCCAGTGGGGCCACAAGAAAAGCAGTACCAAGGAGTGAGCAATGAACTGAGCAGCCTTTGGGAGCTGAAGGTATGGTGGCAGCCTCATTGCTATTTTATATGGTTAAGAACTATTTTATAAAATGGATGACAGGTACGGTTCCTCAGATGCATAGAGGTTACAGATCTCTGGGAAAGATAGCCAGTAACTGGGATTGTCTTAAACAAGATCACACCTTGGAAGAAGAAATGAGGAATGGCATTCTGAGGTGACCACAGTCCCAATAGTGTAAAAACATGGAAAGCCGATCAAAATATCAGATCTCTTACTTACTTTTCTGTATATTCATCCAAGTATTTAGAACTCTGCTTTTTTTCCACACATTTGTGTGATTCAGCTTTTTGTAGAGCTTAAAGTTATAAAGATTTATAATTATGAATCAAGAGTCTTTGCACTAGAAGGGTTATTGTAGCTGTCTTTAAAGGGTTTTGAGGATGTAGAAGTTGTCTAAATGAGTGACTGAAAAAGACCAATGTGACTCAGGTGGCCAAGGCATATTGTGGCTACCAAGTTACAAATAGAAGCTCCCTCAAACTCTATAATTGTCTGCAGGTGTTTGGAGCTGAGATATTCATGTAAACAATTCATCACACAGTCATAGATGAGACTGAAAAAAAATCCACTTGTTAGTGGAGAATTCCCATGCAGGAAAATAGAACAGTGTTTCACTGATAACAGTGTATGCTAGAATTAGTTATCCTGATACCCTGTGAGTTTCTTTCAACACACTCTCTCTCTCTATTTCTACAGCTCAGAAAGAGAGGCAAACAGCATATGACAGCAAACCCTTTCCTGTCTATTTTTTTAAAATAATGCTTTTTTTCAGTAGTGAGTTATGAGAAAGATACTAGAAACGAAATTCTCTCTCATTCAGAGCCTTCACAATGCCATGTCTGCATTCCATGCACACCTTGGCCCAGCTCTGAAGGTGGGGAATTCCCAGGCTCTCCACCAGCCTCCGGGGAGCCTCTGGGTTGCTTAGGATTTGCTCAATTTTTTCCATGTCCTTCATGTTTCACCAGCATGACAAAATCCTTCCTGCTCCCTGGACATATTTATTATGTACCTATAGAGGAAAGAGTAAAGATATTTAAATGCTGAGGGACTTATTCTCTCTTCTTGTTTTTTTCTAGTCTGCTGTGCCAAATGGGTACTCCCAGGTTGGAGCTCTTTGGAAATCTCTGTGTAAATAAAGTCTGTATTGAAAACAGAACCTTCAAAGTACAGATAACTATAAAGAGTACAGATAACTATAAGGAGGATAACTATAAGTCTTATAGTTAATAGCTGACTAAGCCTATCTTGACTTAAACTGGGGTTTTATTAAGCAAAATCTGGCATCCTGCAAGATAAAATTATGATAGTAAAATAATTTGAAAATTTCTCCTACTCTCACACACTTCCTCTCTTTTTCTTCATCTTTTCTCTTTTTTTTTCTTTTTCTTTTTCTTTTTCTTTTTCTTTTTTTTCTCTTTCCTTTTCCTTTCCCTAAACTGTATTTTAAACATTTTAATGCACTGGGATGCACTTCAAAGCACTTAAACAGAGGAAACTTGAGTGATTTACTGCTTGTCATCTAACAGATTTTCTGTGTAGAAATAAGAGCTGATAAAAAAAAAGCAAACAATAGACAGGGGCAGATTTTTAAAATCAACATACAAGTTAGTGCAAGTAAATGTGACATTTAGCTAAAACTCTGACTTCCCAGACTCAGTATTCCCAGACTAATTATTAGCTTCCATTGAGTCAAACACTTATTCTGTTGTAGTCATGTATGTTCTGAAGAATTCTGTGAAGAGAGTTGCCATTCTAAGGATTTGCATCTGTGCAAATAAGAATAGAATTTGCTGGTCAGAAATTTATTTATTCGGGATATAAAGAGATACAAAGCATAAAAAAACCAATTTTTCACTACTTACTTTCAAAAAGATGAAGTTCAGGGTGTCTTGTTTACACTTGTGGTTGTTAGAGACTGCTCATGTTTATTATAGTTCTCATAGTGTCTAGCGTAGACACAAGGAGAAGTCTTTTGAAAGTCTTCTTCTAGTGAATTTGTACAAGTGAATGCATGAAGCAGGAAGACATTTAAGAGAGTGAGTGAAATATAGGATAGTAACAGAAGATTACTCTGCATTTGAGACCGAATGCCAAGAACTAGGTATGGCTGACAAGCAGGTGCATGGTGAAAATCGGGTAAGAATATTATTTTGTTTTTGCCTAGGAGACATGACAGGTTTATTCTGAAGAAATTGCTAAAGTTATTTTCAGGCTACAAAACATTTCCATTTCTCTGTGTAGAAATGAGCACCAGAGATAGCACAATCCAGCTTAGCAAATAGATGTACCGAATTCCTGAAGAGATAGGTGGGTCATAGATGATGGTGTAAGGCCAATAAAATCTATTCTCTTATTAATACAGAAATAGCATAGGATTGTGGATGTTCTAAAAGATAAAAAGCAGGCTATTGAATCAACTTTACTTTTTTATGTAATTGACACCAAAGTTATGTAAGAGTTTTTGTTAGGTGCATTTGTAAATATTACAGAGACACAGATATGTTGTTTGGAACAGCCCTCAGGAGGTCTGTAGTCCTTCAGGAGGTCTGTACTCCAGCTTCAAAGCAGGAACACTGCCAATGCTAAATCAGATCATTTGTTTCTAGGCAAGTCTTGAAAACCTCCAGGGGTGGAGTTTTAACCGCCTCTCTGGGTGACCTGTTCCAGTGCTGCACTACTTCTTGGTAAAACACTTCTCTTAATAACCAGCCTGAACCTCCTGAGACATAAGTAGGTATGGAGTGAACTAGATTTCTGTTTCTTTAGATTTTATTTGGTTTTGTGGATTAAGGCTGCTATTTCAAAGCATTGCTTTCAGTAACCTCAACCTATTCCAAACTTGTTTCCCACTATGCTGCCATAGTAATTATCTTTGTCATGAAATTCTCTGAGTCAGACAGTTATTGGGTTCCACTGCTTTACACTGAAGATGTGGTCTGCTAGTCACAGAATAATGCATCCAAGAGCAGTGGAAAATGAGAAACTCGTACCAACTTATATTCCAAAGTCAATCTCCTCAACACTTCTCTTGGAAACAAAATCTGATATTCAAGTCACCTAGGGCTTTGTGGTAATTAGGGAGCGTGTTTTCCACAAAGGACTTCGCATACACAGAGAGAAATTGCTCATTCAGTGGCCTGCATTTTTTGGATGAAACCATCTTCTGCCCATTTCAAACATGTTAGCCCAAATTCAATTAACTTTCAGTAATAGTGTTGTAGCATGCACAATATCAGACCACTGGAGATGGATTGTGCAGGTGGAGATACAAGTTTAGGGATAAGCACTTCAGTACACAATGAATACTGTCTTGTAACCGTACATCTGCAACAGCAGCAGTATGGCTTCCGTAATTTTACCCTAAGGGGAAAATTAAAATAGGAGGAAAGTTAAGAGGAACTAACACACATAAATGTACAATGCTGGGAATTATAGCAACAGCCTCTGTTGGGAGAAAAGTCGCAGCTGATGAATTAATCTCAGTGAATTAAGAGACTAAGACTGATATTATTATTTTTCTTTCACAAGATGGACAGATTTCATCAGCTTATTCCTTCCATCAGTAAAGACTCAGAGTGGAAGTCATATTAGTATCTCTGAACTGGGCTCTGCTGATAATGTCTCAGGGAAAGAGCTATTGTCTGTACAGGAAAGGTTTCCACAAATCTATTGCCTCAAATAACCATGTTATTGAGAACAGTTTTCATGATATTTTCTGAAAGATGTTGCAAAAAAATAGCCTTATTCAAATGTCACATTATTAGTATAATCACTTTTTAAGACAGACTAGAAATAATATGAAGACTCTAGCTGTATTCTGATATAATATTTCTGACCATGGGATACATCACAGTTTGTCTGACCTAAAACACAAACTGTCCCAAAAGACTTCTGTTTTTCTCCTGTTCTGGTTTGCAGCATACTTTTCTACCGGTTGGGAAATTCTTACTCCTCACATTCTGATTTTTTCTTATATTTTGTCCCAAATTTAGGACAGAATTCAAAATATTTTAAAGAAAGGAATTGAAAACATTTCCATTTTGAAAGCTCAAATTGAAATGTTTCTAAAATAGCCACTTTTTCCATAATTGAAAGAATATGCTGAATGCTATGAATAGAATGCATATAAAATTAGGCTTACACTTGAACAATGTAATTTATATTAAATAACATAGAAATTATATCAAGAGGTGAAACAAAATTTTGCTGTTAGGTAAGATGAGACTTCCCCATTCACCTAAACCATGTTATTCAGCAAGATTCTGTTCTATTTTGTTAATACTGGCTCTCAAATTTTCCAAGAGATAAAAGCCTGAGAAAAACACAGTGATGAATGAGTCAGAAACTGATAGTAAATAAGTTCTGCATTTATCCTGCTGTGCAATAAGATCGTGTGTGATGTCATTATCTACTTTCTTTGGATCACAGCCAGGGGTGCCCTTCAGCCTGTTTATAGGCTTTTCTATATCCTTGTCATCTCAAAACACTTCCAGAAGCTGATAGGAAACACAGCCCTGTATGGAAAATGCTAACTCTGTGCTGGAGGTGTAATGTGAACATATGAAGAATGATCTGTGAGGACAGTAGAGTCTCCTATTGCTGATCTCTGCTTTGGAAATGATGTCCATTGTTTCCAAAGGTATAACTCCCCAAGCACCTTAAAATAAAGTAAATAAATCTTCCACATTTCAAAGTGTGTTTTTCCATGCAGTAGTATAGGGTGAAAAAGTATCAAGCAGCTGAGACTAATGATAGAATTAAGAATAATGAAGAGAACTGAAAAATACCAGCCTTGCTAAAGTAACACCTCTGGTGCACCTATCCTAGCATTACAGACCTTGTACATGCTCCTCTMTTGCCAGAAGACTCAATGGAAGACAAGATTTACAACAGTATTTGAAATTTTATTTTGGTATTTCAGAAATCACAGAACATAACTGATGGAAACACAGGAATTTACTATAAAATAGCATTGATCTTATTTGAACTTCATGATAGTTTGAACTCTAACAGGCCAGAACAAGTGCCTCCATCACAAAATAAGCAGCAGAAATGCCTTTATCATACATACATTAAAATAAAATGGTGCAATTGCAACTCGTTATCTTATCTAGATTAAGATAAGAACAGCCTGGCACGAGGACAGTGTTCTGATACTGACTAATGTTTATGCAAGTTTAGTCTCTGAACTTTGGCAAATTAGGTAAGATTATCTGCCCTAACAGATGGATCCCTTACTGATGTCATTCAAAATGATTTTTCCCTTTGACTTTAGTTATCTATACTTTCTTCTTAAAAAAAAAAGGAAAAACAATAATTCTGTTATTTTTGTTCACTATCCACATAGCCGTGAATTTCAGCCATTGTCATATTGTATCTCAAAAAAATTCCCTGTCTCATTTCTGTGCATTATTCTTTATTTACTCATTTTATTTAGTGTTTTGATATTTAAGAAAGTAGTCTTTATATCTACTGCTGTGAAAGCCTAAATCAAATTCTTGTGGCTGATGTATAATGTACAGTTGTCAGGAGTCACCCAACAACAATTTTTCCTGTGGATTATATTTAGATTTTCTCCACCCTAAAGGATATCTGATGATTTTCAAACATGCAATGAATGTAAGAGAGTAAAATGGTGCACTCAACCTGTGTAAGTGCAAGTAGGTGCACAAAGCAAGGGTTAATGAAAAAAATTTTCTCTCTTTTCTTCTGAATTATCACATTTAGAAAAGTTTAAGTGCTGATCTTCAGATAAGAATAAGTTATCCCAGTTCACATCACATGAGTGGGAGAAGATTCTAGCCCAAAGATACTGAACTGATCATATGAAGAAAATTTGACCCGACAAAACCAACATCAGTCTTAACATACATTGGCTGCATCGCCAGTGACCTCAGTGATTCTTTCCCCTCTTTCTCCAATGCTTTGCTTCCTTCAACATGAATTTTTCATTGGTTTGTCAGCCAGCAGGGTACTGAAAGATGGAAAAAGAACATTGCAAATGTAAAGTTTTTGACTCATTGAGTTGAGCTGGCAAAGTAACTGTGTTCTGTCATGTACGTTGTTATTTAAACTCAAAAACCCTGAAAGGCTTTTAGGAGAGCTTTGTGACATAAAGAAATCTGTCTGGATTCCTGATCATCCCTTTTACTTGAAATTTCTTTCTCTCTTGCTCTCTATCCTCTGCCCACAGAATTCTATTAACCAGAAACCAAATATTTGAAACAGCTCAGAGCATTTGGCATGTGCAGGAGAAACATTGCTTCTTATCACTTGTGGTCAATGCTTTCAATTCTTAGTCTTGCTTGAAGAGGAGAGCTTTTTTAAAAAGCAGCTACCTCACTAGGAACAAAATATGGAGAGCTGAAATTCCAGTGATTATATTGGATTTTCCCATAGAAGAGCAGATACGCAGTGAGATACATGCCATTCTATTTACTACTATATAGAGACCAACAAAGACAATTTCACAAGCAGCTCACATACTAGAAGTTACTTCTTGGTGATGAATCCATACTAAATTTAACCAGATTTCAGAGCAGTGGTTTATACTACTATAGCAGTATACATTTTTTTTTCAGAAAGAAGTCTTCTTTCCTTTCCTTTCCTTCTGAATCCTAAATTTCACTTGGGAGACTTCTCTCGATAGCTCTTTCTCTCTTCCCTCTCTCGCTCCTTCAAGTAAAATTATGAGCTGCTGAAAGATCCCAATTTAAGTCCTATGGGACAGCAAACCCCCCCCCCCATTTTTTCTTGCAGAAATGGCTCTCAACAAAGGTCACACACCAGCTCTTTTTTTTTTATTTCCTCCATGAGGGTGAAATTCCCACAGCGGGAATCCCTGGAAGACAAATAGTCGAAACAGTAATAAGCATAACCTCAAAGTGGTGGTAAGGACTACAGAACTTAATGAATATGTGAGGAAAGCAGGCAGGAGTCAAGGTACAAATTGTGGGGATACAATGAGAATGGCAAACAAAAAGAAGGGGACAGCAGACATTACTTTCTACTCTGTGAAAAAGTCCATGTAGTTAGTGCATGCTACCTGAAGGCAATCTGCCTGAGTATGTATTATGAAAAATGAATAAAATTCATAATCAGACAGCCTCTCAGATGGAAACCTCCTGAAATGAATGCTCTGAAGCATTCTCTCTCTCTCTCTCTCTCTCTCTCTCTCTCTCTCTCTCTTTTTTCCTAGTGAAATATGTGGAGGTCTTGTAATTGTAAAGATTTCCTATCATGCTTAGACTCTCAAGTTGTTTTAATTTTTGTCTTTTGTGCAATGGATGCCCAATATTAATAGCTGAAATGCAAAATGTCTCTATTTGTTTTTTCCTCCATTTTTTCCTCCAAGATATCAGCCTGGAGCCAGGTTACTGTAAGTGGACCTTTATGGGCCATATAGGCTGCATTGTTTCCTGCTCTTCTGAGTCCATTGATCTCAATGGATTTTGAAGCAGGCACCAAGAACACATCAGGTGTATGTCAAAATTTTGCCAGGTGGAGTACAGAGTGGAGTAAGTGATTTTTTTTAATGCTTCAGAAATCTTGGTGATTCTAGAATGCTAGAAAGCTTCTACAAGACTTTTTTTAAAAAATAAATGGTTTATTAAAGGTATGCCAGAAAAAGTGCCTCAAAATCCAGTACCAGATGGTATTCCAAGAAGAAAACAAAGTAAAATCTTGGCCTGAATAAAGTCAGAAAGGTAGGGACCATGCGGAAGAAGAGAGGATCTCTGGCACAGCCAGAAGAAAGATCAGATTGAAATCATTTGGGGATTGTATGAAATGCTCCCACACTGTGCATGCTGTCCTATGAGGAAGAAATTAGGACAGCTAATTGAAAATGCAACTTCACTCAATCATTTTTAAGAAGAAGTAGCGCCCTGTTAGATTCCTATTTAAATAACAAGTATTTGCAGTCTCAAAATCATAAGGATTGCAATCTCCTATATAGTGAAAAGAGTCTTTAGTGATGAAAAGAAACAGATGGCCTCCCCTTTTTTGCAGTAATCTTCCTACAAGTTCCAGAAACATGAGGTTTGGGGAATAGAATTGGAGGAGTGGGTCCTTCTTAACATCAAGTAGTGTCCCATGAAAATGTTTGTGTGTGGGGGGTATCTGTTTTTTGTTTTTGTTTTTGTTTTTCAGAGATCAGTAGCTTGCAGGCAGATTGACTATTATTCTATAAGAAAATTAACAGCTTGTTGCAAGAGCTTACTATTATGTAGCCTTTTTGTTTCTATCTCCTCTTGTGCTGTTCCACACATATGGCTATAATGTGTCAAAGTAATGTGTTTTTTCTGTTGCCAGATCATGCACAAGCTGTTGTGCCAGTTGTTCTTCACTTTAGACAGAGGAAGGCAGATTCTCATCTGAGATTTCTTCTTGTTCCAGATCTTTTCCTGCCGCTTAATTTTCAGTATTTCACGCACTTGAAGTGAAAGCCTTTTGAAATGACTCTCCGAAATTGTGTTATCTGCCGAAATCAGTCAGTTTCCTGCTAAATCAGGTCTAATACATTCTTCTATTATATAATATTTGATCTGATTATATGGAAGTAGATTATCACACTTTGAGTGGCCCTATAAGGAGACTTGTCTGAGTGAGACTTTCAGCTGTTTTCTAAATTTTTCAATGGGTTTAAAGTTTGACGTGTGTATGTGTGGGGGGTTAATTTGTGTGCACACATTTATTTATTTACCTATTTATTTATTTATTATTATTGTGTATATTCATCCATTTATTGTGTATAATACATATTGTGTATATGTATTTGTTTATTAGGACTGTATGATGAGGTCCTCACTACATTTTTTTTTTTTTTCCACTGTGGCCTTTTTTTCACAAGGCCTTAAGATCTGCCTTGACAGCAGCTGAAAAAGCCCTGAAACTCAAGTTTGCATTTATCATAGAAAACTGTCCAGAAATTAGGGTCCCTGAGTTTCATATCTGTCTTGTGAACAGCAAGGAATCTCTGCTTGCTAAGAGTAAGAGGAGGAATTTTACCTCCCAAACTTCTTCTTCTTCTTCTTCTTCTTTTTTTTTTCCCCTCAGTTCAAATGTTCAAATTGCTTATCAATGTAAGCAGAAAATAGTGAACTCATAACAATTGATCTGAGAGGACATGAGGGTCATTCTCAATCATTTATTTGTCCTCAGGATTCTTTAAAGTAAGTCAGGAGAAGCTAGCACAGGTAGAGTTTCACATCATTGTGTCATGATAGTGCATGGAAGATCAGGTGACGGCTTGGAGTCCAATATGCAGAGATGTTTCAAACGTGAGTCAGGTTAGCTGAGACTTTCCTGCTTCCCAAAGGCTCTACTTGGTCATTCCCAGCTATGTCTTCATTGTCATAAATTGGGTTTATATTTATTTTGGGGTAATAAGACACTGTATGTCTTGTTTTAATACCTCAGTAGCAAGAAGTCTAACTTTAGTTCTTATGCTGTTGCAAAAGCTAAGGCAAAGCTAAATAACGCTGCAATTTCCTTTCACTTATATGCATAACTGCAACAAAATAACTTTTAGTATGAGCTATCCAGCAAGAGGCATCTGAAGGTCGTTTTGAGGCTAAACTTGCCCTTTTTAACAGTGGAGAAATGTTCCCAGCCTCTTCCATGAATGACTGTCTGCCCACTGCCCAGTAAAAGAACAAGAAAGAAAAAGTATAAGCATCTGAAAGTCCCTTGACTTAATTGTTCCCACTTTGGAAAAGACCATATCTATACCAGGAGATGATAAAACTATAGAAAAAATATCTAACGGGAGAAAAATAATAAATTTCCCTCAGGAAATTCAGAAACAGAAAGAGAAGTTGTCAATATTTGAAATCTGCTCCTCTACACATTAGACAGAAATACTAAAGTTTCCTTTTGGAAAACCGTACCCAGATATGTGAGTATTTTGGTACATTCTTTTTTTCTGATTTTTCTGATTTTTCACTACATGTGCAGGAATACTGAGAATGCACAGGATTCTGTGCTCACAGAAGTTTATTTCTGTTTTCTTACATTTCGTCTGAATGCTACCATGTGAGGTCCTTGAAAGGTAGGGATATTATTTTAAAAGGAAAGCAGAGAAATTCTTTCCATGTCTCTCGACATTAGCACAAACAAGTGACAGGAGAAGTTGGTTAATACGGTAGTATTGCGGTGCTGTATCAAAACCTGATTATGTTTCTTCAATACGTTATATAATGAGGCAGTGCCATCATGACCTTCAAGCAAGCTCATAACATAAAGATGCAAGCATAATGACTTGTGAATTAGTGTCACAATGGCAAAGCTAGGTTTTGAGTGCCTTTGAAACTAAGTTGACAGAGACTTGGGTATCTTTAAATCAGCCTTGTACTTCACTGTGTTGTTACTGATCCTAATCAAAAGCATTCAGAATGATATATGATACAGCCTATTAAAGGTTCAGAGGTGAATGCCAAAGGCTGGTGTGGAGTTTCAGTTTAGTGGTTTCATAAATTAATTTTAATGTAACCTGTAGCTCCTTTGTCAAATACTAGGTTAACAAATTAAGTTGAATATGTATTACATAAAAGATGAAACTAATATTAGCTTCTGAATAGGACCTGGAAACCAGACTGAGGTTTTTATCGAGTTCTAGTCTTCTTATCTTATCGTATCTACTGAATAATTCATGTACTGAAGGTGGTTATGATGGAACAACTGCCTAAGTAGACATGAGACAAAACTATAGACAGTTATCCAGACCTACTCTCATCTTATGTTAAAATAAGGCCCAGGAACAAATTTCCTTAAGTGCTCAATAACACATAGCATCTTGAGGCAGCCTTCAAGTTAAAGGAGTAGACCAGATCAGTGTCCAAAGCATTCAGCTGGGATATAAGGCAAAACACACCAGTAATTAGAGAGTTGTGCAGTTTCCCATATAGACAGAACTAGTGAACTTCTCATAGGCTCACTGATAGAGTTGTGCATGGAGCTTTACTTCATGCTTGTGACTTTATCCCATTCTAGAAAGTAAACAGGTGTGAACAGATACAATGTGTAAGTAGGAGTTCAATTAAATATAACGTGGATGTATATATTTTTAAGAAATAGTTTATGTAGCTCTCTCCCAAAACTCTTGCAAGTTAACAGGGCAAAGTGACCTAATCGTAATATGGGGACATGATCAGAATAGGCTTGTGGAAAGAAAAGCTTCTCTTTGTGCCCACTGAATATGATGACAAATGCTCCTACTAGGAACTAGGCTGAGATCACAGAGTTTCTTTTTAGAACATGTGTCAGCCAGGAAGAGCCAGATGTCTAGTTCTAATTCAGGTTTGACTTCACTTCAGAAAGCTATGGAGCTTACTGGTAATTTTCAGGCCTAACTGGGCTTTTGATGTGATCTGTTGCAACTAACCTCCTGCTTTCTGGAAACTGCTTAGTGGAAAATTATTGAATGATTTTCTTATGAGACCAGGGAGGGAAAATGCTGTTAAAGTGCATGAATGATTGGTTGTCTTGTCTGAAAATACACACAGAAATTGATACTATGATCGAATCTAGTTTTATATTCAGAAAGTAAAATGTCAAATTAAACACAATTCTATTGATATACCAAGAAAATGATTCTTGGTAAAATACCAACATCAATAATTATAAAAGGCTAAAGGCATGGCTGACTGCAGTTTTAAAATATTTGTCCTTAGTAGGACCAGAGACTGATTCAGTTTAAATTTGAATTCAAAAGAAAACTAATAGCTCAAAGGGCAGATCATAAAAATTACTGTTTTCCTTGTTGTAAATCAGAGCAAACAGAATACAATGGAACAAACTTACATTGCCTTTAAAACACTGTAGCAATACCATAGTCACATGAGACAAGCCAGTTCGCACCAGATGAAGATTTAGCCTGATAAAACACAAAAAGTGGGAAGTGAAAACAGTAATAAGAATTTAGAAAGATGCATATTTGCTCAACAGTCACTTCCTTAAGAAGTGTCAATCAGAGCCTCAAAAGATCATCAGTGTTACTGATGAATAATGTCTTATTGATGGATAGCCACCGGTCCTTTTGTCTACTAGTATGTTCAAATATGTCCCTTGTAGAGCAACTGAGAGGTCTGATTCTTTCTGGATGGGACTTACCAATATCTACACGGAATGTCTCCAGTCAGGGCATGATTCTGGCATTTTCAAGAGTTTTTGAGGCCATTGCTGTATAGATCATCATAATGATTCCTTCTGAATTAAAATGATTTTAATCTCTGTGGTGATGCTATACAGAGCTACACTTGAGGATCAGTGGTTCTTGGTTGTGAGAAGAAGGCATGTAGGGGAGTGGTTCTAAGTGGAGGAAGATGAAGCATTGGCTAAATTTTAGGTCATAATTCTTTGTGGGAAGATCTTATACGAGACTAGACCAGCAGAAGAGACCTAGTCTTCGGGGAAGAGATCATTTTTCAAATCTCTGTTTTTCGGTGTCTAATAGCGCATGATATGTTCTAGGCAATGGCACAAGATAAATAAAAGAAATTCAAATGGAGAGATACTTTCTCAGTTATGGCTCATCTCTCCTATGATTTATCACAAAAAGGAAACAGGTCCTAACTGGAAATCAGACAAAGGGTCTACAAGCAAATATTAGCTATTAAACTCTATTGAGTGGAAGTCTATTTGTTTATCAAGTGGTCATAAACTTAGATTGTTAAGGCAGAAACTCGCCCATGGATAATAAAAATATTTTCTGACAGATCCTGAAAGAAATCAGTATCATTGAAGTTTGTGAAAGAGAAAAAGCTTGTTAACTCAACTCGTTCAGTGTTCTCCAGCATGAACTGGTGGATCACAGCACAAAAATGAACTGAGTTGCACTGAACAGTAATGAGTTACATACGCAGGAAATACTCGCAGAAACCTGGCTTGTCAACAGTAAGCAGAAGCAAGTGTGCTGTAGTTTCTTTCTTCCCACTGCTCCTACTGAAGTAGCCTATTTTATCCTATAGAGAATGCACTCTGTGGAGAACTCATCTCTAGAGCAGAAAGAATAACGCCTCTGAAAGCCAGGGAGATGGCTTCATCCTGGGCACCAGTCCACAGGGATGATCTTTTAGACATTTATTAATAGTTCCATCCAATCAGAATCCTGCTCCTCCAAGGAATACAACAAATAATGGCTGTCTTGCCAGGGCCAATGCAAGATTCTTCCATGCAGCACATTTTATAAATGCATTTCTTCAAAATCTTGCCAGATGTCTAGGAAAGAGATTTCTACAACTCCTCTTAGGAAGAGAGTTTCCAGATGGGGATTTTTGGATTAAGTGATTGCCTAATACCTCCTTTATAAATAGTTTTGTGGTATATTCACTTAGAATTGATTTCTGTTGAATACTTGGGAGAAGACTGATGCTCTTTGTCAGAATACCGTGGAAGTGCTTTTGTTTTTTTCACATGAAATACTGCTTTCAGTGAGATGCAAAACTCATTAAAATTTTTCCTTCCCTTATCTCTGGTTGTTTCTCAGGCAACTTACAAAATAGTAACTTAACAAAAAGTGTCCTATATTAAGCTGGGGCTTTCTGTAATGTAGTGACAAATGCTGCTTTGGAAATACTAGCCCTCTGCTACAAATGGTTCCTGTAATAGCAATGCATAGTCTAATGAAGCATATTATATTGTAGAACCAACCCTTGAGGAGAGAGGATGTACATTCCATCTCCTCTGCAGACTGCGCTTGTGGACCTCTTGATAAATGATCTGTTCCTCCTTCCTAGGACATTTCTTGGGGTTGGAAATTCCTGAAAACAAACCATGGGGATATAATTGAAAAATAAAAATGTTTCACGCTCCCCTTAGTTTCCCCCCCTGAGCAACACCATAGAATCTTTTTGGACTAGAGATCACCTTCTGATCTTGGGTATTATGGTTAGTACTATATCTGAAATACTAATAGTCTGAATTGAAGATTCAGGGTTTGAGGCCTAATGAGAATAAAAAGGATACTTTTTCAAATACACATTTTTAGAAGTTAGTTATTTCAAAGTAAAGTTTTCAGTAGTTAAACTTGCATTTGCAGTGCATTTTTATAATTATGATGTTTTTAGCTTTCTTGAAAATGACAAGAATACATACATCAATGTGACATGTTTGCTACACCAAGTCACAAATCTTTAGAGATATTGTATTAAAAAATGAATGTAGAAGTTACCATGGCTACAAAACCTCTTTATTCTGTAAAAATTTGAGATATTTCTAAATTTTGAGGAGTAAACCACTCTTTCCTTTCCAGGAACAATACAGCAAATGTGTTTCAGATGTGCTTATTGTCAGGTTTTGCAGATGAAGAACCCCCCAGAACATTTCCAAGTTTCTTTCACAGATTTAATTTCTGTCCTGTTCTTTAGGATAAATGGAAAACGTTTATGAAGAAAGCGACTTCGTTGTTATCAAATAGCAACTAGCGAAGCTAGCAAGAAATGATCCTCAAGTGCAGTAAATAAGGATGACTCCAGTTTACACTTATGGACTCAGTAACCTGCTTTCCTTACAGTTCTGATTTTTCCATAGTATTATTCACAGAGATATTGTAGTACAGATTGCCAGAAATCCCTCTGTTTAGTCTTCTTGAAGACTTTATTGAAGAACATGAGAAAAAACCTTCCATCATATACGAGCAGAGATTTCTTGGTTTATCTGTGAAAATGCTTTCCAATCTGTTTCTCCAGGTTCTAATGCTGGTGTATCACAACTCCCACAAACGAATGGAAAAGGTTACTTAGTTCAGAATGCCAGCTCCATAAATTTGAAGCCTATTTGCCACCTCAACTGTAAAAAAGTTGCTCAGATGAACATACGTATCAGCATGCTCATTCAGATCTGATGCCCCTCTAGTCTAGAGTTCTGCCTCTGACAGAGGCCGGTACCAGGTGACCCAAGAGAAATGGAAGAACCTCAAGAGATAGAGATGTAGGATAGAGTTCTCTTCTCTTCTTCTCCTGACCCCTCACTCTCAAGCTAATACTGATCTCTACTAAGGAGAGATAGGCTCAAATTTTAAAGCAAGCAGTTCAATAAAGTTGGAGGGAAACTGTTTTCATTTTCCTTAGTTTGTAAACTGCCATTATTCTCTCTTCCTCTTCTTCTCATTTCTTTCTCCTTTCTCTTTTGTCTCTCTGAGACCAACTCAAAACTCACAAATTTTTGTTCCTTCCTTTTTCTCTGGGAGAGAAATTCACAATTGAAAAGCATCAGACAAATGTAATTAGACAAAATAATTCCACCGATTACAACATCCTCTTGTTGCCATGTTGCAACAGTGTGAATAAATGCCCCCAGGAAAATCCTAGGGATGAGCGCCATGGAGGCCGCAAGCATTAGAGGACTGGGTGTTACTGGTGCTTCACTGGATCTTTGCTCGCCAGAGCAAGGACACATGCTTTCTTTTCTTTCTTTCTTAGTAATAATTTTGAATATTTTTCAAAAGTAATGAATGGAAAATTCTGTGATTTTGTGAAAATTGGCTGGAAATTGATCAGATGACCTAATACTTTTTGTCATATTGATCTAATATCCATATGATACTGGCTTTGAGATCTAGATGTTTCAAAAAAAAAAAAAAAATCTGTCATCTTTTTCTTCTGGGGATTTTGTAAAAACTGTTGTTCAAGGTCTTGCCATTCCAAACCAAAATCTTCAAACTCACTTACCTTTACTGTTTAAAATAGATTTCTTTATGGATTAATAGTGTCGAAAGTAACATGTAGGCAAGATGGAAGGGCTGATGGACAAATTTTAACAGAAAAGAATCTATTTGAGGAGTCCTAAAAAAATGAAATTTTAGTGATTAAAATGGGTAAAAAATAATCTTTCTCAAACATACATATAAATATTGCTGAATTCAGAGGAGATAAGCTTCCTATCTGGCCAACAGCAACTAAGTCAAACTTGCACATAAGCAAGAATGACTGTATTGTCTCTGAGTCTTGCAGCTCTCTCCTTTTTTTTTCTTTTTCTTTTTTTCCCCAATGTATTTTTCGTTTTTATTTTATTCAGTGGTTACTTCCTGCAGTTAATTTCTAATAAGTTCCTATGACTAATCCATTTCTTAAGTGGCTCTTTTTGTAGTCAAATCTCATTCCGTGGATGAATGAGACTTTGTCTGAATCAGTGGATACCAGTGACATCTGAAAGCTGGTTAGTGAAAGTGACCCCTATAGCCATTTAAAGTGACAGGGCAGAATAACTAATGATCTTATTTTTCTCTCTCATAGCAATCTCCTCATAGCAGATTCCAAGGGATCATTTTCAGTTGGTTCCTGCTCTGTGTCAATTGAATCTGTTTGCAATCCTTCACTCCTGAGGCCTTTTAGGTGCTGAAATTTTGCAGAGGGAGACCTAGATGGGCCAATTTTAACAAAAGCTTTACTGGAATCAGAATTATTTCTTTTTTATGTTTAAAGCAATATAAAGAGATGTAATTTAACCAACTGGGAACTGTAAAAAAGAGAAATGTGTATCATCTTTGTTTACATAGCTCTTTGGTTTATAGACAGAATCTAATTAGAAGAAAGAGAAGAAAGGAATTAGCTCATTTGACTGTAACCCTCCTGATGTGTAAGCCTGAGATCCTCTCCTATACAACAATCTATTTACTTCTTTGAACTTCCAGAGGCTGTTCCCCTAAAGGTATGACACATGCATGACCTCTATCTGAAAAATTCTCCTACACAACATGAGTGTATAAAACTTCCTTGAAATGTATTTGTGAGTGAGTAAGTGAGCATGTATGTGTGTGTGTTTGTGTGTATGTGTTCTGTCTAAACAAGTGGATAGTATAATTGGAGGCAGGGTTAGCAATTCTTAGAAAATTTATCTTTGCTTGATTTCCAGAAACTGTATTTTTTTTCTATCTGTAGTCAGGAAGCAGCAAGGCAGGCTGCTCTGTGAGGAATGAGGATCCAAGAGCAGAGAGCTGGGGCAAGGCAGGCAGTGACAGAGGCCTTGCTGAAGGGTGCACAGTCCCACAATACTCAAACAAGATTAGAGCAATTCTGTAATGGTAACTAAGGTCAGCCAGGAATCCAGTGATCACCCACCAAGTCTGTAGTGATGAGACACATCTGAGATCAAGCCAGAAAGTCAAGTCAGTGGTCAGGATCAGAGAAGCAGGAGACAGTACAGGGACATCGCATCTGCGTGTGCTGTGCTCACCCCTGATTTCTGACTTGCTTTCCTTTCTGGATCAGACCTGCTTTTGTTGCTCCCTGACACTAGCTTAGGGAGTATGATACCTCTGGGCTCCTTTTTCAATGACTGCAGGAACAGATGGGCACTTCCACAGGCAGTTACTTTCTCTGGTGGCTTTGAGTGGCACATAAGGTACCTGCAAAGGACATTTAGAAAGACCTAGCTCCCAGAAAAGATAGTATGAATAACCTCCACAGAGTGAACAGTGCACTGGCAGGAAACTTCATGTGAGTGCTATGGTAAAGAAATGTGTTACTTATGGGAGGATAAAAAGAAAAACCAAGTGAAAAAGAAATGAAGAGAACAAAATGGTAGAACAGTCTGAAAAGTGAGGATATGGAATGAAGCTAAACTGAAGCAGTTATAAAGAAGACACAGCATCAGTTGGAAATTTGGGAAGTTGGAAAACAAGATTGAGAAAGTCTGACTAGAGGCCAGATACACGGCTAAACTGCTAGCAGTTTCTGTGGATGTTCCTGTCACCGTGCAGGAGCAGAATGTCATTGTGTCTGAACTGCCTTTCCACAAATTTTATCTCAGATCAAATAGAAGACGATTTCTTTCCTCAGGCTAGAGGAGGTACCATTTTTTGTCCTCATTCTCCTAGGGAAGTCTTCCTTACTTAGCACTAATTTTTTGAATGATGGTTTAGCCTGGTGGGAACTCCCATCCAGCAATGCTTTTACTGCTTTTGCATCTAATTCTGCTACCTCAAGTCTGTGTTCTGAAATCCTAGTTGTGGAAAAGACCTTCTCACCTCTGTGCTTGTGCGGCATTTGATTAGGGCACAAGTCATCCTCTGCAACAGAGACAGCATACGGATGAGAGAGAAGACTCCACATATGTTTGCATCCAATGGCAAACAGAATGCAAGGGGG
Source organism: Rhea americana (assembly GCF_003343005.1). Classification (NCBI taxonomy): domain Eukaryota; kingdom Metazoa; phylum Chordata; class Aves; order Rheiformes; family Rheidae; genus Rhea; species Rhea americana. The sequence continues at coordinate 73,127 of NW_028185506.1, read as the reverse complement.
AAAGGGCTAGCATAAATACAAAGAGCAGTTGAGTTTTGGTATGTCTGCTTTTTCAGCATGCTTTATCACTAACAGAACAAGCCAAAACAGGACTACTTTTCTGGGGAACAAGAAAAGAAATTACATATGACACAACTTGCTCTACAGTAGGGTCATGAAGCACAAGAGTTATGCCATCCCGCAAAAGGCTTAGCCTCGTCCTCTGCTGTGATTTTCATTATGATGATGTTGTTCATTCACAGACCAACTGATCCCAGAAACTAGCTCGTATTTTCCTCATGTTGTTCAGCTTGGACACAGCAAATTTACCTGTGTTGTTTAATATTAATAAAAATCAGCCTTGCCAGTGCTTTCTAAAGACTTAGCATCAACATGTAGAGTTTTTTTTTTTTTTTTACTTTTTTACTTTGCTGAGTGATTCTTTTTATGAGCAAACTGCAAATAAAGTCAAAACTTTGCATTTCTGAAGCTAATACCTGAAGAGTATAATTCCTACTGATGTCCACTGAATTATGGCTGTATATTTCTAATGGAGAACTATTTTTAGGCCTTTCACTCATAACAAGGTGCTCCAAGTATGATACTACTGTTCCAGAACAAGTTTTGGCATTTTCTTCTATCTTCTTCATCACAAAAGATGTAGAAAGGGGACAATTTGGTGGTGCAGACTTGTAACCGGGCCCAAGCTTCAGGTGGTTTTTGACTAAATGCTATTCTTGGGCTGTTGTGAAAACCGTGATCTGATTTTGCTATGCTCTGGACTGTGGTCTAAATCTACTGCTCCTCTGACCTGTGATGAGACAACTTTGGCTCTTCCTGGAGAGCTGGTAGAGGGTGCTCCGAAGAGAGGTTTTGAATCACTGTTGTAAGGCTTCACTGGTGGCTTGTGCCTTTGGTTCCCATTAAGGTGAGTGGGTACGTTAACACAAGCAGGCAAAAAGACTAAGCACCTGATAGCTATCAGAGAGTCTCAGTCTCCTTTGAAACACTATGCTGTGGAAAGCTTGGAGACAATTCCTAAGCAGTTTTAAGTGCCTCTATATCTGAGTAAAACTGTCCTTCAGCCAGGCAGTCAGAAAGGATTACAGCCAGCACATGGGCACTGTTGAATGGTTTAGAGTTAACATGGGTGGCTGCAGGACAAATGCTCCCTTTGCAAAGGTAAGGCTGAGCAGAGGGGCTGGGTGAAGCAGCTAGCCATTAAAACAGGATGCTGCAAAGGTTAAACATGTGTTAAACATTTTAAGTTAATTTTTGCCATGTTTGAATCCTTGGCACCAGCTCAGACTCTGGCCTATCATATTTATTGCCTCTTTTATTTAAAAGAGCTTCTTTTGCCGTGTGTATATATGTGTGGGTGTTATTTTTTAGCATCTATAAGAGATTCCAACACATAAAGACATTTAACTCAAATACTATTTGTTCGCTAATACCTGTTCTTGGATAAATGAGGGCTAGTTCTACTGAAAATAGTGGAACAATATCTGTGCCTCTGATGTACTGGGGCAGAATATTTTGTGCAAATAAAAATAGAAGATGACAGCAACAGGATTGTGCTGCTGAGTTCTTCCTTAGGATTCAAACTCCTTCAGATGGTTTAATGGTAGTGTCAAAAGCTGTGTCAAATGATATACTTTTTTATCTAATAGTATCTCAGCATGCCAGAGATGAACATTTCATTGTGCTAGTCACAGTGCTCATATATCATAATAAATATTTCTTGACTTGCAGCTATTGCAATGTGGATGTACAGTGAGAAATAAACTGACAGGAGGAGTGCACAGTAGCTGTGAACAGATTAAGATTAGTATAATGAGCAGTAGCCGTGGTACACCAGCTGTTAGTTTTGTGTCTAGAAAGGGCAGAGGAAGGAGTAAGTCATAAAAGTAGATATATAAAGAAAGATATGGCAGTGGATTTTCAGATTTTAACTGGGAACTTTTCTCACACATAAATGTTATGAGAAAAAATGAATGGACAAGTATGAAGAAAATTGAACATAAAGTCAGTAAAGGCAGGAATCAGTATCTGTTATGTAACGTGTAATGGAAGATGTTATCTGTATTTCTTTCTTGTTGCCTATGTAAATTATTCTGGGTCTCTTTTTCTTTGAATTTAATACACACATTCACTACATACCTCCACTGAATAATTTCTAGCCTCTAGATTGCTTGCAAACTGAATTGCATGCCATTTTTTTTTCTTAATTACATGACTAACAGAGGTTAAATAGGACAGCAGATAGTCATTGATGAACCTTCCACAATGACTTTTGTTATCCTAAGTATTTTGTAATATATGCATTACCATTCATGAAGGTTGGAGTGTTTGTACAGCCAATTAAAAAAAAAAAAAAAAAAAAAAAAAAAAAAAAAAGAAAGAAAAAGAAAAAGAAAGAAAGAAAGAAAGAAAGTGTTCCTCTAGTCTCCATAGGCCAATTAAAATCTTCCTCACATTCTTCTTACATTTAAAGAAAAATAATATTTTTGCTATCCAATTAGCAGGCCTTGCAGTAACTCTATGTCTCCTTTAAATTGTTCATACATTTCTCCGTGCTAAAGTCTCACAAAATGTTCAGCTACAAACAGTATTGTTCTGGAGTGATATCCAGCATGAAGTTAAACAAACTGCTGGTATGTACAAGTGGAGGACCAGTCGTCAGATACCATGTCAAGTCCACCACTTGCCTGTTACTATCACAATGTGGCTAGTGTAAACCCAGAGTTCTGATTTGTAGATACTTCATTACTTTGGTAACTACAGCTTACTTTCCCATCAAAATATGAGGACTTTAGCTAGCAGTACAGGTTGTGTTCTGCCATTAGCAAGATTATTTAAAATAAAAATAAACTCTGCTGCTAGTTCATCAAAGGTATTAGCTTTTGCTTATATTTTCAATTTTGCTCAGGCCCCTGTATGACTAGCTTTAGCCTTCTGGTGGTATGTATGAGTCTTCCAGAATTTGGCTTCTGTGGTAGTTTGGACAGGCAAAGTTTATGAGAGATTCTTTTGTTTGTGTTTTTTTTCTTTTTATTTTCTCTTGAAGAAATTAACGGTTTATATTTCCCCTCTTTTTAAAGCAAAGACCTTCCCTCTGTGTTTTCCCTCTAAAATTTGGGGTAAGGATGAAATGCCCATTGTGGGGGCATCTACAGCAGTAGACAGCATACTCCTACATAGTGTTAACATAAAGGTTAAATGCAAAAAAGTTCAGAATGACTCAACACACCAAGCCCATACATCTGCATAATGTTTACTGCAGTGTTTTTAACAAACACAGCTCCCAAAAGCTTGTGGTGAATGCTTCATGGTGTGCAGCACTGTTGCACACAGTCTCTAAGCTGCTTGCTCACTTCATGTTCTCCAGATGAGGACTGCAATACAACTTGTTTCCACGGAAGGTAATCTTTAGATGAGCAGTAAGTGAGAAGAAAAATGAACATTTCACATCTCCAACTTAAATAGGTAGAGGCTGAGATAACCCAAGGTGATGTCTTGCTTATAGTTGGCTAATACCGAGATCAACATAAGATCAACATTCTAATCAATGTGTGGTTGTTTGTGAATAATATGTAGAAAGGAGGAAGGAAGAGCGGAGTTGTGATGCCTGTAGAGGTAATATATGGAGACTTAATACCAGCAGTGCTGGGGAGCCTTGTGGTCATCAGTCTGCTTGAGTTAGCAGTTTAGTAGTCCAAGAAGGTAAAGCTCATGGTTGCTAGAAAATGTTAATTTTTGAGATTTAGAATTTTTCACTTCAATCCATAATATGATATAAAAAAAAAATATGTAGGGATATCTGTGTTTGTATAAATAAGAGCTATGGATAACTTCTTGAAGTAGTAACAGACAAACATTACTGCATGAGAAATTCCTTGTATGTATATACTTTTTAAAAATGATTTCTCCCAAAGCCATCTTAAGAGTAAGTATATATACACTTGAGTTTTTAAAAAAGATGAAGGAAGAAAAAAATAAATTTGTTATTATTCCACATGGAGCTGTAAACATTGGCTTGATAAGACAAGGCCTCAATTTGTCATCTTTGTCCATCTTGACAAGTACTTGACTCTGAATATAGAGTCAGGTTGCTAACAAACTTTGTTATGTCTTTTTCCCTGGACTCTTCTCTGTACTGACTGACTATGGTGTTCTGTAATAGGATTGTTTCTGAATGGACTGTGAGGAGTTGGCTAAATTATGAGAAATTTTTGTGCACTCTCTTGGCCTGTACACACTTTCCATACAGTTGCAGTGACTTTTTAAAACTTGACCTCAAGCCTGCTTTGAGCTCACTGGATTTTCTGCTAGAACTTGTAAGTTATGAGCTAGGATGTTTGGTTCTTCGTCACCTCAGCAAGGTTTCTTTGGAGCCTGGGTAACTTTGTACCTTACTCATTAATTTCATGCAACTGGCAGGTTTGGCATGCATCATTTAAGAATTGTGTAAGTAAAGACTGTTCCAGGCTGTGTAAGGATTCTGCAGAGGCTGCAATGTTCTTTGAAGAGCTTGAAACTGACTGACCCTTTATGGCTTCTGCAAATACTTTATGCAGACTGTGCAAGCATCTGGGTGAGAGACAGCCATTTGCTGTGGAAGGAAAGTCCATGGAGATTGTGATTTGATACAAGAAAAAAATAATCAAATATTAGCCAGGAAATAGCTGTGAGTGGTCCGTGTTTACATCAGCCTGCCTAACCCTGTAAGTGCAGGTGCTATTTGTGCTGACCTGAAGCTCATCTCTGTAATTGTATCTTGCTTGATTTACTGACAATGTAAGCCACAGGTTTGCTGGGAGGTGCCCTTCAAATGCATTGTACAACTTTCCTCTCTTTAAGCAGGGTCAATGCTAGAGCCTAAGCAGCTTGGTTGTGGCTCTCTTAATTAAGTAGCTGTCACTAATTTAGAAGACGCATCTGCAGAGACTTCAGTTGTTGCTGGCATCTATGAGGACTGGCCTCCTGTTGAAAACATCAAAGCAATCCAGTAAGCTTGCCAGAATATGTTTATGCCTACTCTTTCCCACTCAGTGGCCCACATGTGATGCAATTTTGCATGGGGTTGAAAGGCTCCATGAAACTGACATGACATAACAATACTGCAGACCACTTCTGACATGCATTAGTTTATACTAATCCAACTTAAGGTTTACACAGACCCAATCATTCATAAGTCCATCACACAATCCCTAATGTGCGCTCTGAGCCACCGGAACACACAGGACCATCTGCTGTTTTAATGGAGGATTAATTTCTAGGAAACTCCAGCGTTCAGTATCAAAGCTGACATGCTTACATCCGTGTTTGGCCAGGATGTTTTGTTAGTTTGTTTGTTTATTTGCTTAATTCTAGGCATAGCTAAATCACACTCAAGATAAATTACCCACATGCATTTTTTGAGACCAAGCCAACATGTAGAGTTATCAGAGCAATGCAATCAGGTTTGCTCAATCTTGAGATTCCAGATCAAGGCTTTGTGGCTCACTGTCCCAATTCTGAAGAAGTGTCTAGAGATGAGCAAGTACAGTGGTCCTCTGGGGGAGAAAAGCACTGCAAAAGAGAGGTAATAAAGCACACAATATGACGTCATAATGTAACCAATTTATCAGAAAAAAATATTTGCTTTATCACAGTTATTCTTTATTAATAAACAAGAATGTATGAAGTGCTGAACATAAAACGCTTACAAAAAGGAAAACGAGAAAAATGCTGTTGGTGTTCATGCTTGCAGCTTCAAGTGGTGTGCCAGACTAGATTTCTCTTTTCCAAATTGGAGCATAAATGAACCTAGAGGCAATATTTAACTTAAATTTGCAAGGAAACTTCACAAAAACATATACGTAAAATTTTCTAGCTCCTCTGAACTTCATATTGTTGAAGCTAGGGAGTATTACTGTTGTTGTTACCCAATGAAACACAGTGGGAACTGGAAAGGCAGATACTTACCATAGAAGCAAGATATTATTGTGATCATTTGAGTGAGATCATTTTTCACATGCCAAGAGTATTGGCCCTGCTATATTGCCAGGCCGTACCTGCCTATAGTCCCTCCTACACGTGTTGTAAAGATTTCTAGAATCTGGCACCACATCAATAGGCTGTCGTGTCCACGTGGAGTGTCATTTACTTGCTTTGCATGTGCCTGTTTCCAGCCAAGTCTGATTCAGCAGCCAGTGATAGTGATTAAAACTAGGGTGATCTCAAAATTCTCTTAGTATTTCTAGCTTTCCACCAGGTGGAAATTTTGTAATTGTGATATTTTGTGGAAAGTGTCTGGTTTCTTCAAGTTTAATGTTTTTTTCTTGTGAGGGGAAGCCTGGGGAGAAGAAAGATATTTTTAGGGATTTTTTTTGTTGCTATTGTTTTTCTTTGTCAGCTTTTCTCATGGCAGGCTCTGCCATGATGGCATTCTGCCTACCTAATATACACTTCTAAGTCCCATTTATAAACTCTCTAGAAAAGAGTGAGTTAAGACCGTGAATGCTTGTAGCTCTGACAAGTCTCAGAGATCCAAACAGTACTTAAGCACTTCACTTTCAAACAAATTTTAGCAGGATCTAGCTTAAGAAACTGGCACACAAAACTAGGCTGCACTGGAATATAGAGAGACGGTTGGTCACTTAGGCTTTTTTTTTTATTTTTTCTTGTTTTTTCTTTTTTTTCCTCTCTTTCTAATATTGTCAAAATGAAGCTGCTTCCGAAGAATTGGTGGGATATATTTGCTTTAACTGAGAGATTGAATGCTGAACTATGGCCTTGTTGAAGTTTACTGAAGAGCTACAAAAGGCAACAGCTCTTTCTTTTCTGGAAACAACCATTTTTCTGACTGTTCTCACAACTTGGTTACATCAGCAGTGGTGTAAGAGCTCAAGCACCGATGAGCAAACCTTAGCACTTGTACTTCTTTCAAAGGATGCTCTCTCTCTCTTTCCTCAGATTATTCTGTGCCTTCTAATCTTGCTTCTTAGTCTATCCTTCCTGTTTTTCCATCTTCCTTCAATAATCTTTTCTCCTTTCCCTCTTCTTATTCAGTTTCCGTGTCTTTGTACCCTCCCTCCTCTTCATTTGCTTCCTATATGTTGACCAAACCTATGATTCATATTTCTTGAAGTCCATGGTTGTCAGCTCGCCTTGCTAATGGAAGGTTCCTTATATTATCTACTAGACAGTTCACTGAAAATGAATACAGAAGTGATGAAGCTGAGATCAAGAGATTTTGCAAACATAGTTGCAAGAAACTCTAAGAACTTGGAGAACTGAAGAAACCACAAAAACAGCAGGGAAGTCAATGAATCATGTTGGAATAGTGGCAAATTTATTGCTGGTAAGAAAATGTTTTTCTGAGCTGTGACTAGGACATAGGAAAGTCATTAAAAGTTTGAACTGTGATATGGACAATAATATAAATATCCCGTGTTACTGAAATTGCAATTAGTGATAAGGAATGTTGTGAAAAGGGTATTACATTCTTTACCTTGGGCCAATTTCTCTTAGTGATCAGGATAAAACATGATGTTTGTATACCTGATGTTGTGACAGGTTGCTATCCAGGCAGATCATTCTGTTGCAAGATTGCCCAGCTTTCTGTATACTTTCTGAGAAAAGGTGATGAATTGGATAGAGCAGAGCCTGTATCACTGACAAATCCTCTGATTTCTCTGATTTACATCTTTAAGAATGTCTGACCCATACAAAACAATTTGATCAGTGCTCTTGGGAACCAGTGGCACAGCAACACAACCTTCTACATCGCTGGCTTCTATCAGGAATTCTGACAGTAGAAAAGCCATAGAGAAAGTGGACAGGAGACCAAATAGCCCTTTTCCCCAGTCTACACTGGATCATATTGGTGTTGTATGGTGGAAATTAACTGCCATGGGAACCAAGCCTTTGCTAAGTTAAGTTGAGAATTTGTCAATCATATACCTTCTGTTGACTCCAAATTCATTAAAAAAAACAGCAAGCAAATGAAAAATAACTGAGCAAATATTTGATTAAAAGGGCAGTTGGTCAAACTAGGCTGGCTTATCTCCTTCATTTTAAGGTCCTGTAAGCAGCTTTCTTTGGTAATAAGAAAGCATTCCATAGCAGACTACATTAAACCCAGGGTCTTTTTCAAAATATCTGAAAAGTAAGTTAAATCTGATACAAATATCATTTTTATAGAATGCTTTTGAAATAGGATGATTAATCCTGCTTCAATTAAATTAAAAAGGTGAGAGAGGAGAAATCAAATTAGAAAATCTGTAAACTGGGAATGAGAGAACTGGGAATAAATTTGTCTTGGCCTGATATCTTTAATTTCTCTCTTTTTTAATATTCTTCTTCAACCTATGGGAACAATTTGCTTTATTATACATGCAGGGATTGTTTTACAGAAGCAGAAACAAGAAACTAATCTAGAGTCATACTGATTGTCTGACTGTATTTGTAGGATGAGGGAAAGAAAGCCTTAGGGAATGCAACAGACATCTTTCCATGAGATCTGAGGTCTCTACATTAGAGCAAAGAAACTTTTTTTTTTCTTTTTTAATTAGTCTGCCTTGCCCACCTTCCTACATTAGAACAAATAAACATTATGGGTTTTTTTTAAGTAATATGCTAATGTACCCTTTCTCTCTACCCCGTTCTCCACCAGGCCCCTCCTTTTCCTCTGTTTTGTTTTTTACACCATCCTAAGGTATTATTATTATTATTATTATTATTATTATTACTACTACTACTACTACTATTAATTTTTTGTTCAGTATTTCCCATGGGGAACAAGGCATGTGGGCTGTTCACAAGTTTATGGCTTGATATATTTCTAGATGCTTGAAGTCTGTTCTGTAAAACTTTAGGAAGCTATATCCTGCTAGCTTATTCCAGAATTCTAGTGGTTTAGTATCCCTGATTGTGGACTTGTTCAGGTACTGCACCACTTACCTGGCTGTATAATCTTTTCTCAGCAGGACACTTTCTGGTGGCTGTAAGAAATAAAGTTCATTAAATGCAAGTGTCCAAAAGCAGCAGTATAACTGGACAATGACTAGAATGATTTGAGAAGACTCAGCAAGAAGGAAAAAGACCATATTGGGCAAAATAAAAAAAAAAAAAAAAAAAAAAAAAAAAAAAAAAAAGGAGTGAAGGTTGTGTTCAGATCACATTTCAGAGGAAATCCCTTCTCATGCCGTGACAGAAGTCTACAGAAAATAAGAACCAGGACTGGATTTTTGATTCTTCTTGTCATGCCCCAGCCACTATGAGCATTTTATTCATTTGAAGAGTACAAAACTATCTGATAGATCTTCAGATAAATCCTTCTCTTCCCAATACAGACGCTCTATATGGGAAGGGATGTGGGTAGGATCTTTCCCTTCAACAACTTGGAGTCTACAATGAACTGGAGGTGGCTGAATTGCAAGAGACTTTTTTTCAAAAGGAGCTGATGTTGCCTGTTGCTAGAAAGAGGATAACAGCCTACATGGGACATTGATTTTTCTAGGTGGAGCAGAGGAAATAGAGGTTGACTCAGACCTGTCATAGGCTCTACATATTCACAGCTGCAGTCCTGATCTGCAGAGTCTCTCCATGCTAAAAACAGGTGGGAGTCAGCAGGCATTTCTGAAATGTAGTGCTAGCTCTCCTGGTTCTGAATCTGTGGCTGTTTTCTCTGGTGCCAGGATACAAAGAGTCCCCTAGGTGAGAGGCAGATGCAATAGCTGCTGTGGCCTGGAATGCAAGCTGTGCAGCTTGCACAGGATTAGGAGCAGGCGGCAGACACACAGCGGAGCCTGAGGGCTTGAAGAGAGACTGGCCAGGCATAAATACCACAGTAGGAGGTGCATACAACTTCTACCAGGAGGTTTCAGAAACAGCACAGGTCTGGGGAAAGTGGGAGTGTGGAGCAGGGAGGGTGAAGGCATTCAGGACCTGCTTGTTTAAAGGGAGGAAGATAGAAGATGAATATTAGGAGGGTTGAAGAGGCATATCAGCAAGTTAGGGCTTTGGTCTGGGGAGGCAGAGCCAGGATAGAAGCAGTGTGATGAAGTTCCAGTCCTGGAAATATGCAGTGGACTCGAAGAGAAGATGAAAGAGAGCCTATCAGAAGCTGAGTCCTGTTTCTGTGGAGCTGCGAGGCTTTTGGCCACACGGAGATTTGAACAATGCTCCTAATTTTATAGACTTCTTCCCTTTAATAGCTCCTGTCATTCTGCACAGCAAAGGGCTGTGTTCCCCATGTCCCCTGCTGTCAGGCCTGCAAAGTAGCCTTCAAGAGGAGAGTGTGAAGCATGGATGTGGATGGAGCAGTCACAGCCATTTTGGGAATCCCAATGCTGCAGACGGTGCTTAGCATTAGCTGGATTTTCGTGTACATCTTAAGTTTTTCTCCAGATAGACAGGCATCAAGTGGGTTTGGACCTGCATTCCCGGTGGCATTGCAACGATTAGCTGTGAGGGCTCGCGCAATCATGTTCATGGAGCGCCACCTCCTGGATATGCCTTATTTTGCGTTTGCTCATGGGAAGGTCAGGCGCATTTTGATCTCTCAGTTTGATTTTTCTGGGTGTTACATTGTGTTCTCACCCCTGTTAAGATCTTGTGTGTGTGTGTGTGTGTGTGTGTGTGTGTCTGTCTGTGTGTCTGTGTCTGTGGCTGTGTTTCTGTGTGTATCCGTGTGTGTGTGCACACATGTGAGTCTCCAAAGCTTAAGCTAAGCACTAAGGTCATTGAGGTGCTTACTGGAGGACTTGAATTGTTTCAAATAGAGAAATTTCAGGAAAAATATTTAAAGACAAAAATATATATATCACTAAAAAGTGATGTATAAAGGTTCTCGATGTTGCTAGTAATTCTTCCTCCATTCTCTACCAGAGGACTAGTGAATAGGTTGTAGAATAGTCTGTATAAGTGATTATTTTTCCAATACATGAACCACTTCCTACTACTTGTTTATTAATTGTTTAATCTTTTCCCATTATTTTAAAATAAAGATTTTGAACATTGCTGGATGTTTACGTGCTTCTGTTTTTATGACAGAAGAGTTGGAGTAGATGAAATAAGATTCTGCGTAAAACTGTTTTTAAAAACCCTCCAGCCAAGCTTTGTGGATGAATTTATGGAGCACTAGGCTGTATGTAGGCTATTTATAGGTAATCTTAGTCTCCATTCTGTTCTGTTCTGTTCTGCATTGTTCTATTCTATTTTTCATGGAAGGTGAAGAGACAAGAGAAAGCATGCAACTTTCTTTTTAAAATGTGTTACTTTATCATTCAGCCGCTTCACTAGGGTAACTTTCCATACTGGGAGCTACCAAGAGTTCTAAAGCAGTCAATTTTGTACTGAAAATCAAGTTAAACTGGTGTCATAATTAATATCTCCAGCCAATAAACAAGGATGTGGTCACACATCTGTGTTTTCTTTCGTTCAAAGCATCGAATCATTCTTCTCTAGCAACTAAAGTCTGAGATTTTGTGGATAACCATTTTTTTACCCTTTATATGAAGAATCGACTAGTAAATATTGTATCATGGATTAAACAGAATAGCATTTATGAATATACTACTGAAATCTGGAATATTTTAGTGGTTTATATAAATTAATGTGAGTTTTTATAAGCAATGTGTCAATTCACACAGATCCTTGGGGCTTATGACCTCAAGATTAGTGAAGATACAGATCATATTTGCACACTTCTTATAGTATTATTTATGAAAGATGTATAAAAAGAATATTGTATCCCTGTTCACAGCATGTTGCTGTTATGTAGATAGAGAAAGAATTCAGACATATAATGCAGTGTAGGAGTGTATGTTGCAGTACCTGGTGCTAAGAGTGGGGCTATAGTCTTCCACCCAGAAGGCACAGCTGCTTACAGAACTAACCCTTTTTTTCCAGGCATAAATTTGCCCACAATGCAAATTTCTCCTTGTAATTTAACTTCTGAGTTGACTGACAGTCACACACAGACACACACACACATTAGTAACAACAACAAAAAGAGTTTCTATGCTAACATACAGTCTATAATTTGTGGTATCAGATGTTCCTAAATAACAGTATTTGTTTTTTCCCTTATTCGTCCTGAATGGAAGGAGATCTGTGATACTCAACTTAAGAGTACTGGCACAGTAATTGACTTCTAGAGGACAAGTCTGGATGGCCAGTCTAACATCAGGTCACTTCCTTTCATTTCTAGTGGGCCTGATAATTCGTGTCTAATGAAAACATAATCACAGAATCACAGAATCGGTAAGGTTTGAAGAGACCTCTGCAGATCATCTAGTCCAAACCTCCTGCTCAAGCAGGGTCATATAGAGCATGTTAGACAGGGTTGCATCCAGGCGGGCCTTGAAGATCTCCAGAGAAGGAGACTCCACAACCTCTCTGGGCAACCTCTTCCAGTGCTCTGTCACTCTCACAGGAAAGAAGTCCTTCCTCATATCCAGGTGGAATCTCCTGTGTTTCAGGTTGTGTCCACCGCATCTTGTCCTGTTACCAGGCATCACTGAAAAGAGTCTGCCCCCATCCTCTTGACACCCTCCCTTCAGGTATTTGTAAACATTGATAAACCCCCCCCCCCAGTCGTCTCTTCCCCAGGCTGAACAGGCCCAGCTTTTGCAGCCTTTCCTCATAAGAGAGATACTCCAGTCCATTGATCATCTTTGTAGCCCTATGCTGGACTCTCTCCGGTAGCTCCATGTCTCTCTTGTCCTGGGGAGCCCAGAACTGAACACAGTACTTGAGACAAGGCCTCACTAGGGCTGAGTAGACGGGGAGGATCCCCTCGACCTCCTTGCAATGCTCTTCCTAATGCACCCAAGGATACCACTGGCCTTCCTGGACACAAGAGCACATTGCTGGCTCACAGTCAACTTGTTGTCCACCAGCACTCCCAGGTTCTTCTCCACACAGATGCTTTCCAGTAGGTCATTCCCTAGCCTGTTCTGGAGCATAGGGTTATTCCTTCCTAAGTGCAGGACTCTGCACTTGCCTTTGTTGAATTCCATGACATTCCTTACCATCCAACTCTCCAGCCTGTCCATGACTTTCTGAATGGCAGCACAGCCCTCAGGAGTATCAGTCACTCCTCCCAGCTTGGTATCATCAGCAAACCTGCTGAGGAGGCACTCTGTCCCTTCATCCAGGTCATTGGTGAAGAAGTTGAACAGGATCCTGCATGAAGTAAGTAAGGCAATAAGAAAGATTGCAACTCTGGACTTCAGGAGAGTGAACTTTGGACTCTTCAGAGACCTGCTTGGATCTTGGAAGAATCTCATGGGTCAAGGCCCTAGAAGGAAGGCAGGTCCGGGAGAGCTGACTAATATTCAAGCATCACTTCCTCCAAGCTCAAGAGCGGTGCATCCCAAGGAGATAGACGTCCAGCAAAGGGGGCAGAAGACCTGCATGGATGAAAAAGGAGCTCATGGCAAAATTCAAACAGAAGAGGAAAGTACATGGAACGTGGAAGAGAGGACAGGCTACTTGGAAGGGTTATAAGAACGCTGTCAGAGTATGCATTGAGGAAGGCTAATGCCCAAATGGAATTAAGTCTGGAAAGGGACGTTAAGGACAACAAGAAGGGCTTCTTCAAATACATGAGTAGCAAGAGGAAGACAAGGGAAAATGTCCCACTACTGAATGGGGCGGGGGGCCCTCATGACAAGGATACAGAGAAGGCAGAAATACTATATGCCTTCTTTGTTTCAGTCTTTACTGCTAAGGGCAGCCCTCCAGAATCCCAGAGCCTGGAGACAAGAGGGTCTGGAGAAAGGAAGAATTTCCCTTGATTGAGGAGGATGGCATTAGAGATCTTCTGGGCAAGCTTAACATCCACAAATCCTTGGGCCTGGATGGGGTGCACCCACAGGTACTGAAGTAGCTGGTGGATGTTGCTGATTGGCTTCTCTCTGTCACCTTGGAAAGGTCACAGAGAACAGGAGAGGTGCCTGAGGACTGGAAGAAAGCCAGTGTCACACCAGTCTTCAAAAAGGGCAAGAAGGAAGACCCAGGCAACTGTAAGCCAGTCATCCTCACCTCCATCCCTGGAAAGATGATGGAACAGCTCCTCCTGGATGTCATCTCCAAGCGTATTGAGGAAGAGAAGGTGATCAGGAGCAGACATCATGGATTCATGAAGGGGAAATCCTGCTCAACCAATCTGATAGCCTTCTATGATGGCATGACTGGCTGGGTAGATGAGGAGAGAGCAGTGGAGGTTGTGTACCTTGACTTGAGCAAGGCTTTTAACACTGCCTCCCATGACATCCTCCTAGGCAAGCTCAGGAAGTGTGGGTTAGATGAGTGGACAGAGAGGTGGATTGAGAACTGGCTGAAAGGCTGAGCTCAGAGGGACGTCATCAGCGATGTAGTCTAGGTGGAGGCCTGTAGACTCCCTGTAGAGGCCCTGTGGAGGCATGTGTCCTCCAGGGGTCAGTACTGGCTCCAGTCTTGTTCAATTTCTTCACCAATGACCTGGATGAAAGGACAGAGTGCCTCCTCAGCAAGTTTGCTGACAATACCAATCTGGGAGGGGTGGCTGATACACCTGACAGCTGTGCTGCCAGTCAGAGAGACCTGGACAGGCTGGAGAGCTGGGCGGAGAGGAATCTCCTGAGGTTCAACAAGGGCAAGTGCAGAGTCCTGCACCTAGGGAGAAATAGCCCTGTGCACCAGTTCCAGCTGAAGGCTGACCTGCTAGAAAGCACCTGTGTGGAGAAGAACCTGGGAGACAAGAGACCTGAGGACAAGAGAAAATAGGCACAAACTGAACCACAGGAAGTCCCACCTGAATATGAGGAGGAGTTTTTTCACTGTGAGAGTGACAGAGCACTGGAAGAGGTTGCCCAGAGAGGTTGTGGAGTCTCCTTCTCTGGAGATATTCAAGGCCCACCTGGATGCAACCCTGTTTAACATGCTCTAGGTGACCCTGCTTGAGCAGGGGGGTTGGACTAGGTTGTCTCCAGAGGTCTCTTCCAACCTTACCCATTCTTTGATTCTCTGATTCTGTAACAACACCTAAACTCTGCACTGCTGATCACAGCCCCTAGAGCTCTGCCGTAATAGATACTTTTTCACATGTGAGACTTTTTTCAGAGTCAATGCTCCAGGTAAGAACTCCCTTTTCATTTGGAGATCTCATGAGATGGACAATTCCTTGCTTCTCTTGCCAATTTGTTCCAAAGTTTAACTGTTTTTCTCTTAAGAAAAATTATACTTAGCCAGAGTTATCTGGTGGCTTCAGCATGTATTCATTGTTTTACTTTTCTTTGCTAAAAAGCAAGGTATTTCCCCTTCAAGAAGGGGCTTAAATGTGTCGGTCAAGTTATCTCTTGACCTATTTTTTTAACTAAGATTTTTTAAGGTGCTTGCTTTCAGTTTCTCTAACTTTCAAATCATTTCTGAGTTTCTTTTTGTGCTGTTTCTCTGAACCAGTGAAACCTCCTTAAAATGACATAAGCCTAAGGTGCAATGTTCGGAGAATGGTCAACTTAATGTCACATACAGGTAAAATAGCCTTCTTCATGCCTTTTTCTCCAGATTCCATTAATGTTCTACCACAGCATCGCAGCAATGTCGCACAGAGCTACCTGCTCACCCCATATCTGTTTCAAAGCCGTGGATATTGAGGACACAGTGTCTTGTTTTGAAGAGACCTTGGCTATAATAAAATATGGGGTTTTTTAATGAACTTGATGTATCAAGTGATCCAGGTTATCTTAGGAGTTCTGCATTACTTTGCCATTCTTACCTCAGTCTTTGTTTCTTGCACAAACTTTCAGATTGCTAAAATATTGCTATATTTGGAATGGAAACAAGTAGAGCCTCACAATAAGCATCGCTATCTTTGCTCATGCCTGATAACACTTACAGCCAGTTTAGTAAAGAATTTAAAATGTATTGAAATAACAATTCTGCTAAATCTAAAATCAGAATGTGTAGTTTGCAGAGTACAATGCCTGTGTACTACCTTTATCTGGGAGCCTTTATGAACCATGTGGGTTACATCAGTACTATCAGGAATACTACTAGTATCTTGAGGCATAGCATGCTGTTGAACACTTACCTTTCTACCACGAGTTTCTCTTAAGAGGTTTTGTCTCTTTTACCTTATCAGTTCTGTTGTTTGTGCATTGGCTTTTTAAACTGGATGAGATGAATTCAAAGAAATCACCTGAGGAGCAAAAAAAAGAGGTTTATTTTTTTGAATTGTGTTTCGTAAAGTTAGCATAGAGCATAGACACACAAACATTTGATTAAAGCTGTTTGGGTGGATGGGAAAGAGTGACTGGGAGTACGGAGAGTTAAGGAATGTCTCTTGTGGTTGAGGCAGTGTGGAGCTGCAACCTGATTGCAATGACTTACAGTTCAAGGAGACTGTAGCTTTTATTTGTACCCACCGATAGACCTGGAGCTAAAGTGTATCAGCTGGTCAGATATATTGGTCATTGTATCAGAGGAGAATACTTTTTCATGCAAACTTTTTCACTCCTGTCCTTGGATCTTCTCAATAATACTGCTTGCACCCCATGTTCTATAACTTTCTATAACTTTCATTTCCATGCCTATCTTTGATATTTATGACCATATTTATCAATATGCAACAAATCACATTATACAGAAGTGACTAGAGCTCCTAAGTGGAATTCTTTTTCCACTTTTTTTTTTCTTTTTTTTCCCCCTCTTTTTCCCCTCAGTTGTGGTCATTCCCAGGATACCACAGCAGGAGAGAAGCTCTTATAGTGAAAGTGCAGAGAAGTGAAATAGATAAATTTTGAACAGGTCAGTGTTCCACTGCATATTTTGTAGGTCAGATATACAGAGTTCTATGCTGATATATCACTTGGTGAGACGAGATACGGCATTGTCAGCTTATTTTTACGACAGTATTAGGTGTATCTTTTCATTCTTGTCTTTGCTGGCTGCAGAAACAGGAAAGACTGGTAATGGTTACTGATTTAAAGGTGTCAAGAATGTTTCCTATGGAACAAAAGCATTTTTAAAACCTGTAAACATCACAGAATTTATAAACTGTAAGTAACCTCTACGGGTAATTGCTTTGGAAAGCTCACTCTCTCCTAGTTGTGCTTGTGCATATAGACATAGTTTGGGAAAACTGTGGGCTTAGGGTTCCAGAAAGAAGAAGTGGTGCAGAAAAGAAGGGTTCATCCAACTTAAAAAATGGGTCTTGGAAAGGAAGAAGGGAGCCCAGAAAGAAGAAAGTAGAAATCCTGCCTAGAATAAAGATTCTGGAAGTGAAGGAAGATATTGGAGATTGGAGAGCTGCAGGGACATGAAAGGTGGAGAACACGGAGGGTTATTGGCCAGTAAGCCCAGAGACCTGGTAACTGAGTAGCTACAAGGAAGGAACAGACACACCATTCTTCTGACCCTTCTGGGTCTCCCTACTGGGGAGGGAACTCAAGACTTAGTTTTCTTCATGTTGTGATTCATGAAAGCTGTTAAGGAATATTCATTAATAACCATGTCTCTGATCATTATATGGGGAGTAAAATATGAACTGAAATCCTAGGAAATGTTTATTGTGCTCAAAACTTTTTTTAGTAGGCAGAAGAAATGATATTTTACTTGCAAATGAATGTTTCAGTCTCATTCCTGATATGAAATATTTTTAAGAGAGTTCATTATGAAACTGGTTTTGGATTATCTTTGATTCAGCTTGCATGCTGTTTCCTCAGACTTTGGAAGCATTTGAGATACAGGCTGACAGATACAGGCATACAGGGGAGAAAATACATTTTTTTTAAAAATCTTGGAGAGCTGGAGGAGCAGGTAGAGAGCTGACTTCAGCCTGGTATTTTGAGAAGGGAATTTATTTGGGAATAATAGCTACTGTTGAAAATGAGACTGATCCACAGACATGAGTAGCATGGAAACTAACTCCTTGTCTCTGCTAACAATTCAAACAACATAGTTAGGAGGATGCTTGAAGTCCATCATTTTTTTCCACAGAGTACATTACAGATGGCAAAGATGGCCATGATGGTCTGCTCACATGGCCCAGTCACAAGGACAGAGGACAGGATAAATGCAGGAGGTTCAGATGCTCAGATGTTCAAGGGAAGACCACAGAAAAGCAAACTAGAATCCTTTTTTTCACGGAAGAGGATGAGTTGTTACTCCAGAAAACCATTCTAAACAAAATATTTAGTGTGTATTGGGGAAAATGAGTGTGTACTGGACAAAACTTTAAAAAAGGGGACTTTTTATTGTCAAAGTACAATAAAGAAGAAGGAGGAGTGTTATCTAGAGGAGCTAGCTAGTCAGTCATTGTCTTCTTTAGGTAGCCAGCAATAGATCCTTTCATACCTAAAAATAAAGTTCTTTTGGCCTCATCCAAAACCTATGGAAGTAAATGTTTTTTGTTTATTTGTTTTTTTAATGACCTTTGAATTGGCATCCATAAATAGAAGATTAGTCTCCTTTCCCTCTTCTGCTGGAGAAGATAGGTCATTCTGAGTTTCATAGCTCTTTGAGCTACTGAAATATCATGTTTACTAATAATTATCCACAGCCCTCTCTTCATTCCCATGCTTGGAAGAGAGAGCAGTACCAGAGATGAGATGAACTGAGAAGGGATGAATCTAACAGCCTCCAAGATGCCTAAATATGAGGAAAAGGAAGAGATTCTCATGGAGAAGACAGAAATTGGGATATATCTGGGGTCTTCGGTGGAGATGAAAGAAAGCAGGAAAGAAATGAATCTTTAGAGACCTGCTCTGACTTTCTTTATAACATGTGCTATGAAAATTTGCTGAAAAGTGAGTTTAGAGCTTCTAGTTGAGCAATAAAACACCACAAAGAGCTATTTTCTTGATCTCAAGGGTTTGTATGCTTAAACAAGAGAAATTACAAGGTGTCTGGCTGAATTAATATGGTGTACACAGTTCTTCTGTTTTCCTTATGGAAGGGTCTGACTCTCAGTATACTCATACAAAGCTGTCTGTTGTGCAAGTAGTAATCTCTTGTGGTGTCATTCCTGCACTGTATTAAAAGTCACTGCAATGACTTTTATCAGGCACTTTGATCAGTGCCTATGCACTAACAGATATGATGTATGCACTGATGACGTGCACTAGCTTGAGCAAATGAAGGACACATGCTGTGCTGGCTTCTCAACATGATATTGGTAATCTTTCTGTTTGTGTATGCACTGTGTTTTATCCATGTCCCAGAAGAGTTTGCCATGGGGATAGCAAACACCCTCTGTAAGAGGTTCCTTGAAAAGTTTCAGATCCACACACAGTGGTCCTTGGTTTGCTTAAAGCTGCAGTCTAGTGGTTGACTTTTGGCCTTCTAGAAACACTGAGTAATTACTCAGAGCAAGAATCCTGGTACCCTATCCTACGATCCACAAACAGAAAACATCTTCAGGATTTCAAAGCTGGGCCTGAATTGTTATTTAACCACACTGTTGTGTGGGTGTCTTTAAAATCACTGATGAACTGTTCTGCTGACTTCTCTTCACCTTACAATTACTTCATGTTCTCACACAGAGCTCTAGAGATTTTTTTTTGTTTGTTTGTTTCTTCTTTAAGCTGCCTTCTCCAGAAGGGGGGGGGGGGGGGAGGAAGGGAGATGGAGTTGGAGTCAAAGCAGCCAGAGCTGGTGTAGTATTATGACGACTTCCTTGTCTGAGAAAGAGGAGTTTCAGTGGTTGAAAAGATGATGCATTATAACTTTCTATAAGAAATAGAACAACAGTAGTCCATGAAGAAACAATTAGTAGAACTGGAGTAAATAATTCATGCAGAGTAGATAATAAATACTGCCTAATTCCATATTTACAAAGTATTTCATTAGCTTTTTATTTAGACTGATCTTCGAAATCCTCTGAGTTTAAAGGAGTAGAGAGTGGTGTACCTGAAGAAAACATTTTTCTTCAATGCAGGAAGCAACAGGAAGTGCTGAACACATGGCGAAAGCTCAGATTCCCATCCCAGATCAGTTTTGGCTAAGTATTGAGGACTGGAGTTCTAAGGAAAAGAGGACAGGTAAGCATTAGACTTCCACTAAGATTTAATGGAACTTGACTGTTCCAAAGCTTTTTGAAAATCCCAAACTAATATTTTAAGTAGAAGATACTAGAAGACTCACGATTAGGCATCATTAGTCTAAATGAAGGCTTGGGTGTTAGTGTTGTGTAGAAGATGACTCTTTCCAGTCTTCGATAATAGCTTCATATGTTGAGTAATAGTCAAATAGCTGTTCCCCAAATCAACCAGGGATTGCTTTAGCTGCAGTGTAATTCAGCATTCATTCCTATTTTCTCATTTTTTTAAGTTTCTGAAAACTAACTCAGTCATCTTTCAAACTGTAAGTTTCTATGCTAGCTTTCAACCTAGAAATTAATATTTCAGCTTGCATATTAGGGATTTCTTTAGCTGCAGTTGAATTCAGCATTCATTCCTATATTTTCTCACTTTTTAAAGTTTCTGAAAACTAAGTCATCTTTCAAACTATAAGTTTCTATATTAACTTTCAACCTAGAAATTAATATTTCAGCTTGCATATTTCTCTTCTTTTTGGAAAGTACAGGTGGAAGAAGGGTGGCAGGATAGGACAGGTACAAGGTGTACCTGGGACAATGAGGAGCTGGTAGAGCCCTGAGAAATGTTTCAACAGCAATGATCATTCTCTCACAATCTATTGTAGCTACTATTGTCCTTTTCACAGTTATGTTATAAGCTTTCGAAAACATGTGTTATAGATACGCTACTTTATAAAATGGATAGGGTTTGTTCTCTGGCTTTCATACAAAATGGCATGACAGAGCTTACATCCATACAACTAAATTTTCTTTTCCTTACAAAAAAGGTTGAAAAGATCTGCCTGCCTATATGACTCACCCCTGGCTCACCTTGTCCATCAAACCACACTTGGACACTGCCTGAGTGTGCTAATTACCACAGGCCAAAGCCATATAAAAGAACATGTTAACAGTTTAAACTGCAGGGACAGCCTAAGTCAGTATCTGAACCCACGGCCTGGCCCTGTCTTGTCTAACATCACAGACTTAATCATACTTAACAGCGGCAGAAATAGCCATATTGCTGAAGTGTGCACTTCAACAAATCTGTGTCAGTGTAAAGCAGTGGCAAACTGTGGTTTCATTGTTTTATCCTCATAAAGGAGCTCCAGAGACCTGGCCATCATCTCCTACCAGGTAATTGAAATTTCTGTTGTTAAAGGATTCTCTCAAAATAGCACTATAAACTGCTTCACATGTTAATCCGAAAGCGTAGTTTTCTTTATTTGCTATGAGAAGACTTGCCTGAAAGGATTTTTAAGTATATGCTTAAATGTAGGTCTGCAATTTCCAGTTAACTTGTCAAAAAACATCCTCTCAGATGAACACTTCACTGCAATTCAGCATTTGTTAAATCAGCTTGCCAGGCTGAATAGTCCACAGCAAAAAGGATCTTGCAGATAGCAATTTCCTTTAATATGGACAAATTGGAATTGTGATCTATCTTATACCGTGATTCTATCCATGTCTTAGAATAATCTTGTAAGTACAGTTTTGCTCATGAGTACCAAATACGTATTGTCTGGCAGCATCTCAGCCCCCAAGCATACAGGGAGAAGCAGAAGGTTAAGAGGGAGGAAAAGGAAAAATTTCTGTTGTTTCACCCTGTAATAAAAGTAACATTTGAAGTCTTAGTTAATTTTTCATGAAATGGAGTTACTTTCATAAGCCAACTCATTTCAAGCATTTCTTGGAGACTGCAGGATAAGCATTTACTACGCTTGCAACTACTGTTATTCAGCAGAAGCTGAATTTCTGACATCGCTTTCTGATACAGTGATAGTAAGGTAAGAAATTGGTATTGCAAAGGAATGGAGAATCAGGCCTTGGGAAGTTTATTCTTGTACTATTAAAAAGAACTATTGAGATCCAGCTTCATATAACGATTTTCTTTTTTCTTTTTCACTCCTTTTATTAGATACCATGCCTCCTACTTGGGAAATCTTATTTGCTGTTGAGCCATCTGGGTCTGCAGAAACTCTTTTTGCCTGTAATTTATAAAATGCTTGAATCATCCTTCTTTTCAAATGCAACACTGAAATTAGACCTGTACCTGCTGTTAAAGCCACACAAGAAAAACATGGAAGAGGGCTCAAACGCAGCCAATGATTTGCTGTGGTGTTGATATTGCCCAGGTCCATTCTTCTGACTGAATTAATTTACTAGAGTTGGCTTATGAAGTATGAGATATGAGATAATGGTCAGGAAACTAACTAAATCAGTGGTCTTCTTTGAGTACAATGATGAGAGAGATCAGATTAGAAAGCTGTAAAATTTAGCGCCAGTTTTCAGCATCATCTTGGGCATACAGCCTCTCATTTTCAGATCAACTTGAGGCAACACTTCACAGGGGTGTCGTAATGACTGCAGAACTCTTCGTGTGTTAAGTGGTATAGAAAGGCAGTTTTATGATTAAAGGGTTGACTGAGAATTATGGATTTTTAATGTAAAAGTAACCTACAATGTGGACAGAGGGCCAAAGATGTTTGTAACATTTGAATGTTTTTTGTGATGTGGAGCTGAATCTTTTGAACTGCAGCCAGCATTACTGGTCATGCTTCTGGCATGTCTCCTAGCTGATTCTATGGAGATTTCCTTGCATTTTATATAAATGCCTCCTCTCAGATGGTATTACATGTTCTCATGACTTCAGTCTGCCTTTTCTGAAATACCAGCATGCCTGCTGGTCACTCATATGCTCTAGTGACTCAGTAATGCTGTTCTCTGGCTCGTATGGGATTTTCTTCTGTTTCTCAGGGATATGGTTTCAGCTTAGCTGTCCTAAGTTTACATGGCCTGAAAGTCTGTTTCCTTGTAACTTGTCAAGCCACATCTGCCTTTTCTCCCCCTCCTACCCCAGATCTTCTAACACTTTCTTGTGATGCTGGTACCCTTACAATCCCTTGCATAGTTCACATGTGGAATTCACTTGAGTGTGAAGGAAAAGAAAGGTGGTTGCAGATCCATTAAACTGGATTCCTTAAACTAAATGGAAATAATTACCTTTACATTTTTGTGCCCTCTTTTTTTTTTTTTTTTTTTTTTTTGGGTGGGGGGGGGAAGAGATGGGAAGGGTATTCCTGAATATAAAATCAGAGAATGACTTTTCAGTGTTTTGACAGTAAATGAAATACATGCTTTAGAATATATGGTTGCAAATATTGTACTGGTGCTTTGCAGCTGGAGAGACTATGCTCTTTGCAACAATCTTTGCTCTTGTTCAACTTTATAGTCCTCAGGGAGCTATAAGAGTGTAATACAACCTGGACAGAGCCTCACAGTTCACACCAGGCAGAATGTGGCCCATAGCTTTTCAATATCTTTGCTTCTGTAGTATCTTTCATGATCATTTCTGAACGCATCAGGTGAACAGAAAAACAAATAAACGAAGTAGAGAATGTGAGAGAACCCAATTCTTCATTAATGAGAGTGCTCAAGTACCCTGATATAGTAATAGAGTTTCCTTTTGAGAAGAGAGAACATACTAGCAAAATGCCTTATTAACAAGTGTCAAGATTCTTTCTTAAATCTGTGTTTTCCTAGGTGCATGTATTTCCTGACTTCCTTTGTCCTTTTATATTTGTCTTATGTGAGCAAGATTTCTACCGTAGAACTTTCTACTGAATGCTGGGATGCTCCAGTTCATAAGTAAACTTTCATCACTCCACAAATGCCTATATTGTGCCCCTTTAACACATTCTTGTACTACTCAGACTTTCTTGGATGAATAAACTGAGGCAACAAGAGGTATACGTGGCTTAAGATCCTGCAATGAGACAGTAACATACGAAGAAGTAAAAATTCCATGAGTCTAGTGTCCAGTTCTAAACCATATGTGAAGAAATAATCATAAAATGTTCTGCAAAAAATGTGCTAAAAATATGAGAATTTAGGGCCTCATATATTCCCCTGACATTTGGAGTTTTCTCTCTATATATATAGAATTTAGATGCAGGTGGGATCCTGTAGTTTGCATGTATAGGCGTCAATGTGTCAAATACGACATGAAATTTAAAAATCTCATGCTAGTATATACAATAATGACTCTATGGTAAAACTGTGGAAACCCACGGGCCTCAATTCTAAATTCCAAATTTAGTAACAATGGATGTGCATGGTGTGTATTTTTATGTGAGCCTTTTTTTAGCTGTTGATCTTTAGCATTTATACAGGTTGATATCAACGGACAATTAGTATATAGGTAATTTTTATCAATGCCTTCAGTATCCATTGCAGAATTGTTTCTCTTGCAAAGTAGTTTAATCTATAAGCATTGTAGATGTAGTTTGTCTGACACGATAGCTCTAGAAGTTAGATGGTTTTGCTTTCAGTGCTGTGCAGCTTTAAATTCAGCAGACAAACATTTGTGTTAGTGGTCATTTTATCATCAAAAAGTCACAGCCTTTAACAATCAAGATATGGACTTTGTACTTTTCCCAGATGCTTCAGTTTTCTCACTTCCTTTAATTCTTCTACCTGGAACATATCCTTTGTAGTCTGGACAGGGTCTCATCTCTAGCATGAGGTTTAAACATTTTCTGCTGACATCTCTCTGACCTGTTCTACCTTCATGTCTGAATGATGCTATTATTTTTAATTAAAATAAATAATTTTATTTTAACTAAAGAATAAAAATAATGAGATACTTCAGATAAACCTTACCGTGAAGCAAAGGAAAGTCTTTGTTATAGATTCTGCACTTTATCTTGTTTTTTTCACTCCAGTGGTTCCACTTTACTTGTTTCCTCTATGATCTCCATCCTGCTGCAATTTGCCAATACCCTCACCTCCCTCTGAGTGTATCCTGCTCACAAATTAGGAAAGAAATAATGTATGTTACAGCTGTTCATGAGCTACTTGCGGAAAGACTGGAATCATACACTGATCAGGAGTGCTAACAGGAGTGCTGAACAGGAGCTGAAGCTGCTGTGTTCTCTTCATTTAATAGGGCATTATTTTAGATATTTTTTAAATCTCCGTCTCCTACTACACTATTGATGTTCTTCAAACTTGTTAGAACATTATGTCTTTGTGACTTCTACTTCTCTACTTCAGATAAAAATAGGCAGCAAACAGAAAAGAAAGGGAAGGGATGGTGCTGACTGTTATGCTACAACTGTGTTAGCTTCACTTTCTTGGAAAACCATACTTCAAGATTCTTTTGGTTCCACACATTTGACTTATCATATTATTGTAACATTTCACCTGAGCTGGATTTTAAGTAAATAAAAAAATAAAATAATAATAATTAAAAAAAAGATTGCCTTATTCCATACACACAGATAACTACTCATAGAAGTGTAAAGGTTTGAACTGTCCTGCTAGTGTTACAAAGTCAGACCTTACAGTCATCCCAGTAAATTGTTGAGTTACATTTTTTTTTTTAAGATTTTAGGTAATTTGTCATCCGAAGTCTCTGTTTAAAAAATAGGTAGCCACTGAAAAGCCTTAAATTCAATGAAGTCCATGAGATTTAGGAATCTTAGTCTATGAGAGAGTTCTGTGATGCACCTGGATAGATACCTGAGCATCTTTAAGAAACTGGGACCAAATCTCTCTTTGGAAAATGGTTCTTGAACCAAATGGCACTGTACCCTTCCCTTCATCAGCAACTTACTTTCTGTAAGAGACCAGAAAATGGAGGACAGAGTCTGAATGCATTCCTATTAACTTTCATGGTAATGGAAAATGATTTAGGCCCAGAGCCTAAAGGTATTAGAATACACAGTAACAAACGTGATATCCTGTGGCAAGTCAAAGTGTATCAATGCTGGGCCCTGTTCTTGTATTGCTATGGCATCGCTATAGGACTATAATCCTGCTGGAGATGAATTCAGACTGCTTAATTTTAACAGTATCTCTGACCTTGTTTTCCGGTGTTATCTTGTTGGTTCATCTCTCATGAATTCCTTGGCTTCCTTGGCTTCTTCCTTTAGTAATGTTTTCTTTTAGCTTCCAAAATCGGCGGTGTATATCTGAGCTTGAACATGTTGGTGCCATCAGCCCGTCTGGACACTCTGGTATGCAATGTTGCCAAACCAGCTTTCCCAAACTCACAGCTCCCGTTGTTCTGGTTTCACTACGTTCCAATCTCTCTTTGCCAGATGTTACTTCATTCTGGGTTTAGCTTGAGGATATTCAGTCAGTTCTACTTTCTGCAGCTTGTCCCCCACAGCTGCTATTTGATCTCATTTCCCCCTTTTCCCCTCCTCCTTCTTTCAGTTTTGATCTAGTTCCAGAGTTTCATTATCTAATTGATTTGTTCTGGTAGACTTTTAATTTCTTCATCTTTTAATAGGTCTTATGAGGATCATTTACTCACTTTGGAGCTTAGTGATGGCTGCTTTTCCCATTTAATATGTACAGGCTGCCAATCACTTCTACCAGATTTCCATCCCAGACTCCAGCAGTCACCATTCAATTCATGGTTTTTATCTGGCCTTTCCCACTGGTTGCTTGGCTTGGAACCAAGAAAGTAACAGTATGCAAATGTGCATGTGATGATCAGCCAATGACATCATAAGACAATTAACAGCTTGCTTTGGAGGTTTCCACTCTAGAAATGCTGGCTTTCTCTACCTACTGCTACAATGGCTGGTTAATTTGTAAGAAGGACTTGAGAAGTTACACTTCCTACAGTTAAAAAAAACAGTGTGTTCAGCTGCCTTCTTGCCAAATTTCAATATACAGGAAATGAAAATGCCATGTCACATCTTGGTTGTGACAGAACTGAGGTAGATTCTGAAAGCCTTATACTGAGAGGCATCAGTTTTCTATACAGAACTTTGTTTCTCAGTTTGCTATTCTATTTATTTACACTGTTTGATCTCTGAGAAAAAGTCTGTCTCCAAAATTAAATGTGTATTTTATGCCTTGATAGGGCACTCTTGATCTCCTGTAAGGCTTCCAGATACTGCTGTAATAGAAATGAATAATAAGGACATCTTAAATGAGTAACTGCTGTTTGAATGAACAAGGATGGCCAATGAGACCTTGGAAAGGCTGCCTTCTTTATGAGCTTCATCTTATCTAATGCACCTGTGTTTGTTCAGGTGGTTTGGGGTCTTCAGAAATATTTTGGTCCACCAAGAACATATCATTGTTTTGACAATAGCATGAACAGCATACAGACAGAAGGCAGAAAGAAGCACACGCTGATCAAGATAATCATGTGATTTTTAATTCTTTTCCATATAAATGTTACTGATTTCTAAAAGGAATTATTATCTATACTTAAAGTTGACTTAGGAGCAAGATTCTTTTATTCTGGAGGCTTATGGGAAATGTGGAGATTTCAAAACTACTGTACTTGAACAAAAAAGCAGAAGTGGACTTGAACATCTCCCCTATGAGGAAAGGCTGCAAGAGCTGGGCCTGTTTAGGCTGGAGAAGAGAAGGCTGAGAGGGGATCTTGTCAATGTATACAAATATCTTCAGGGAGGGTGTCAAGAGGATAGAGTCAGACTCTTTTCAGTGGTGCCCAGTAACAGGACAAGAGGTACAAACTGAAATACACAAAATTCCATCTGAATATAAGGAAAAACAAAGCCTACCTGAATGCAATTGTATGCAATGTGCTCTGGATGACCCTGCTTGAGTAGGGTGTTGGACTAGGTGATCTTCAGAGGTTCCTTCCAACCTCAACTATTTTGTGATAAAAATGAGCAAAATATCATGGAAATTGAGCTTTCAAAACTATATTGCTGGGATTTATTTAATAGTTACTTTTGCCCTTCATTCTTAGATCAGCCTAGCTATTCAAAGCTGTCATTAACCTACCAATAATCTTGATTTTGTTGAAATCAAAAAGTTTTTGGTTAAGAGGATTAATTAGGAAAACATTAGTCTATTGCTTCCTCCTCTTCAATATGGTAATTCTATTCCGCATAATGTTTCAGACATGTTTAGTGAATAAACATAATTTTTTATGTAGCTGTGCTGAAGGATTCAAAGATTAAAAGGAGTTGGGCTCAAGTTCAGTCTTGCATGATGTCTTGCAGATTTGAATGCTGCATACACTGTGGTAGCAGTGCCATTTTTTTCTATTACTAATATAAGACTGTTAAGACACCAGTTGAAAGCTGAAAATCTTCTTATCCAAAAAATATTCTTAAATCAGTTTATTTTTTTCATTATGCATATTTTTGTTGATTTTGAGGATAAATGAATTCTCTGATTGAAATTTGGGATGCTATTCTGTAGCAATGGAAGAAGTCAAACCCCTTTGACCTCCATATTTAATCAGCATTTTATTTTACTTTGTTTTAACTCCAGATAGTGTTCAGTCTTTTTGGATAGAGAAAAGCATTGCTTTTGAGTAAATAAGTTGGATTCTGAAGAATATAGGATAAATATTGATGATCGGTCTGACACAATATAGCACTAACAAAAGCCAATTGGCTTCATGAAAGTTCATTTTATCAGTGGGACAGTTTTTCACGTTTTTTTTTAATCAAGTCATTTTGGTCTATCGCCACTTGTCTTCTATAATGTTCTTCTAGAGAAGCTCAGGAAGTGTGGGTTAGTGGGACAGTGAGGTGGATTGAGAACTGGCTGAACTGCAGAGCTCAGAGAGTTGTCACCAGTGGCATGGAGTCTAGTTGGAGGCCTGTGACTAGTGGAGTTCCCCTGGGCTCAGTACTGGGTCCCATCTTGTTCAACTTATTCATCAGTGACCTGGATGAAGGGACAGAATGCCTCCTCAGCAGGTTTGCTGATGATACCAAACTGCGAGGAGTGGCTGATGCACCTGATGGCTGTGCTGCCAGTCAGAGAGACCTAGACAGGCTGGAAAGCCGAGTGGGAGACAAACCTCCTGAGGTTCAACAAGGGCAAGTGCAGATTTCTGTACTTAGGGAGAAATAGCCCTGTGCACCAGTTCCAGCTGAAGGCTGACCTGCTGAAAAGCAGCTTTGCAGAGAAGGACCTGGGAATGCTAATGGATGACAAGTTGACCGTGAGCCAGCAATGTGCCCTGGTCTCCAGGAAGGCCAATGGTATCCTTGGGTGCATTAGGAAGAGTGTTGCCAGCAGGTCGAGGGAGGTGATCCTGCCCCTCTACTCAGCCCTGGTGAGGCCTCATCTCGAGTACTGTGTTCAGTTCTGAGCTCCCCAGGACAAGAGAGACATGGAGCTCCTGGAGAGAGTCCAGCGTAGGACTACAAAGTTGATTAGAGGGCTGGAGCATCTCCCTTATGGGGAACAACTGCGAGAGCTGGGCCTCTTTAGCCTGGAGAACGGAAGACTGAGGGGGATCTTATCAATATGTATAAGTACCTGAAAGGAGGATGTCAAGAKGATGGGGCCAAACTCTTTTCATTTGTCCCATGTGATAGGACAAGAGGCAATGGGCACAAGCTGAACCACAGGAAGTTCTGCCTGAATATGAGGAGGAATTTCTTTCCTGTGAGAGTGACAGAGCACTGGAAAAAGTTTCCCAGAGAGGTTGTGGAGTCTCCTTCTCTGAAGATACTCAAAGCCTGCCTGGATGCAACCCTGTCTAACATGCTCTAGGTGACCCTTCTTGAGTGGGGAGGTTGGACTAGACGATCTCCAGAGGTCCCTTCCAACCTTACTGATTCTATGATCCTATGATTCTATGACCACTAAACGCTTCATGTTTTTCCTTTCCTAGGGTCAAATGTGACTAGCAAATGTGTTCTGATGCTGCTTTTTCAGTAAAGTCTTCATCATTTGAAGGCACTTACAGTGAGAAAAAAATGCACCTTTTTTTTCTTTTTTCTTTTTTTATCCTCCACATTGTTTGATCTTGATAGAAGAGCAATGTGATGTTCCAGTCACATTCAGGAATGGGTTTACTGATGGTTCTATTTCCATTTGTCAAACATGATCGGTTTTTAATAGAAGAGAATGACATGCACTTTTACTGGCACTGTTTTATCTTCATTCTGCCCTTGAAGAAAACTATTACAAGAAGATTAATTGCAATAATTGTATAACTTCCTTGTGACTAAACTCAGATGTTCTTAGTTGCCTGAAAGGAAAGAAACAGCACACACATCTTGGACTTCGCTCACAAGGGAGTTCTGATATATATCAAAATGGAATTCGTGGCTTGTAGCAAACTTTTACTGAAATCAAGCTTGGCTTCTGGTAACTTCCTGGGCTTCTCCAGAGCATGGGCTTCCTGGACCAGTGAGTTTAAGGGAAATACAATGCTGCAGAATGCCCTTGGGGTGGAAAATTGGTGGGAACTTTACCAGTCTTCAGTGGGATTAGTCAAACTAACAATATCAATCCACTACACAAAGTGAATTCTGTTATGCTGTTATCTTTACAAGAGACCAGATAACAATCTAACTAAATGAGAAGGGTTGAAGAGAAAGAGTTAGGAAACATAATGCTGGCTTAAAAAATGCCATTGTAGATGAGGTCAAATATATGTAATCCCATAGATAGCCCACCCTCAAAGTATTCAAAGTATTTTAAATATCAGAAACTCTGGATTGACATGATAGACATTCAATGTGTGAGTTAGTTTAATAAAAAAACAATATGCAATAGTTAAATTAGTTATGCCTCAAGTAAGGGATGTTTCAATGACTGAGAAAGTAAAAAGCAAGTAATGTGGGAAGGAAAACCACCTTGAGTACCAAAGAAACCTGTGATTCTTCTCTTGAAACACCTAGCTAAAAGCTTTTTTTCTTTTTTTTTCTTTTTTTTTCTTTTTTTTCTTTTTTGTATTCCTCTGTCAAAGAAGTGCTCAAGGAGTGGATAGATAAAAGTGATATCAGATTTAAATAGATATTTATGAATCTTCCAGATAAATATACACCACTCCAACTGTGGGACTGTGAGTCTGTAACACTTGGATTCCGTTCCTGATTTTGCTGGCTAAACTTTGGTGAATTGTGTAATTTTTCTGTCTGACTTTATTCTTCTGTAAGAGATACTTACAAGGGTTGTAGGAAACAGTTGACTATGTGTGAGGTTTAGCCTGTTTTAATTTCCACAGGAAAACAAAAAAGAGATATTTTTAAACTTGTCATTTTGAAGGTGGAGAAAAAATATCTTTGTGAAGCTCTATAGAGGAAAAGAAGAAAAAAGTAGAAATTTCAGAATATTTGTTTTGATAATAGCCAGAAATACAGTCAAATGTAATGACAAATATGAATTTAATCAATAGATATTTGGATTTTGTTTTGAGTTTTGGCATGAATCTGAAATATATAAAATATGCAAATTTAATACTTGAATATTATCTAAATAAAATGAGACTGTTAAAGGCCATTGTTCAGACCTTTTCTTTGACAAATAATTAAGCGAATTCTCATTTTTCTGCAAAATGACGTGATAGAAACAAAACTGATTTTTTCAACAAATACTTCAGCTTCTTTTTTTGCTAAGTGGATAACTGACCCCAAATTAATTACATACATTCAAAAGAGAAGCAACTTCATCAAGGGTTTTTACAAGAGTTACTATCAAATAAAAAGAAGTCAACTTTGCTTATGATGAGCTAAGACATTGGTGAATTTGAAGTTTTTTTAAATATAGTCATTTGTAAATGACTAACTACATGAAATCAGTAAAATATGTTGGAAAGGGTTGCTGTTTTGCTAAAGATGCTTACAACTTATTTTAAAGAGTAAACTAAGGTTCTGACCAATTGTAGTGATTAAAAATACATACATTATGTATGAATATGTTTTCCCTTGAAAAACTGAGGTATTAAATGTCTTTGACATTTGGCTTTGGTACTTCTTTCTTAAATTCTACCTTAAAATTTTAACTGGATACACTGTTCTTTACTTCCTGTTCCATGAGATTACACATAACTTTTTTCACCTTCTGCATGAAAGGACTTCTTCCTCTTATGAAAGGACTTTTGAAACTAGCAGGACTGTGAAAGCTGAATGGTAGGGTTGAATTCTCATCTTCTGATTGGACTTTTTTTTGATGAAGTAAGCTGCAATTACACTATATGTGTACACATTGCACTCTATCATTAGAACTATCATTTCATCTGCTATCATTCTTATATTAAAATACTGTCTTGTTGATAAGTTCTGCCTATGAGATTCGTAGGATATGGTATAATGTAAAGAGGGCAGAGGAAGAAGTGTTAGACTCTTGGAAAACCTCTTTGCAATTGTTTACCGTTCTACTCAAGATAAAACAGAAATTGGAATATGAAAGCTGAAACTTCATGTTGATGTTTTTGACTTTCGTCACATGAGGGAAAAAGCTATGAAATAAAGATGGAACTCTTGGACACCAGCTATGGGACATGCTTTTCAAACAGTACTAGTGTCCTTAATCCCATTGTGTTGAGAATAATGTCAAGGGTGAAAGCAGTACTTGCTCATATGGCATTTGCATATTTGAAGATCTACCTGTCTTTAATATATTTTTATATGTTTTATCATAATTCTTTTGACAAACTTGTCATAATGTCTCCTTGATGCTTTGCTAATGGTTCAAATACACTATCTTTTGGCTATACCTTTTTGCCATTTCTGGATATATTAGGAAACTATGTTTTGGTTAGGTAGATTTTAGTGAATTAAACCTGTTGTTTAACTTCTGGGTCAGAACACATCTTTTGTGGGAGTCCCAACAGAAAGATTTGCTTTTCTAATGTTAGAGCTCTGATGGTCTGGGAGTTAATTTTCCAACTCCCCTCAGTGGCCTCTGAGTCCATCCACATCTAAAAGATATCTGCAGCTGGCTGAATCATGCCACATATCATCTTACATCCTGGAAAAATGTAACCTACAGGAAGGAGAATGTAGCCTATATTACTCTCATTTTTAAACCTTCTTTAGCCAGATATACTTTTATCTGTATAGCTGGGATTTCTCAACCAGATTTAAGTACAATGGAGAACTGAGGTGGTATTTTGAGAGTGCCATCAGGCTCTCTGCTATTATAAGTGTGGCTTTTACAGAAGACCCTCTACTAGTGCCATTTCTGCAGCTGCTTAGCACATAGAGTAGAACCAGCAGCTGCTAAAGAAGTCAGTCAAACAGGACTGTTGTGGCTTTGTGGAAGCTCCAGCTGGTGGGCTGGGAAGAAAGGGAAGAGAGCAAACAAGGACAGATGAGAGACAAAGGCAAAGTAAAAGTGTGACTGCAGGTGTAAATTGTATGATTTGTTTTAATTGGTCTAGTTGTAGAATATTGTGATAAAAGATACGGAGCTGATTCTTAGTTATGTGCAGCTACTCTTCCACACACACTATGTTAATTTGCATGCACACTCTTATTTTATTTTCCAGTTAAAAGTTTTGATTGTTCATTTGAATAAGGAATAACAAAATAAAACAGTAATACACTGGAATTCATTTTAGAGGTGTTTGCATCAGATGATGTATCAGTGTTTACAGTACAAATAGCTTTAGTGTTAAGTGTTCCATAGACCCAGTGCCTTTGACACTATGTTTTACCTTGCTGCTCTATAGAAACTCCTATATCCTTGATGTGGAACACCTTTCTTCTTTCAGTAGGATAGAAATGTGTTCCAGCTGGAAGGTAATAAATGGTGATGTCTTTATAAGGATAGAAACATTTAGAGGATTCTAAGAAATGATCTTGGTTTCTTTTTGCTAATCATGCTTGGGATCTTTCTTTTGCATAAAATAACCTTGATTTATTCACTCTGAGATAATTTTCATATGAGTATGCAGAAATTTTGCAGAGACTTCACTACTGTTTAGCCCATCACTGAAAAAACACAAGTAAACAGAGGATGAGCATAGTGGCACACTTACTGTACTGGAAAGGAGTTCTTCAGTTTTAAATATGTGAAGGAGATTTAGAGGCAGGCAAGGACTTGGTCTGGAAAGGTTCAGAAAAGTCTGACTGCACATGGCATCACTGAATGAATGGTCATCATTTCACTATGCAACTGAAGTGGCATTCATAGAAAAGTTATACTGAAAACCTCACAAATTGGTCAGATTTTACAAGCTGCTGCCCCTTTAAAAGAGGAAAGGAATATGTAAAACATCTTCCAGAAGCTATACACCCATGTTAGGGGACAGTGAGCTCCAAGACTCCATGTGGAGCACTTCTTGGTGAGTTGAGAGTCCACCTCTGTCATTTCTCTGTGCATAACGAACTGAGGTAACAAACTGAAATTATACAGGACTTACAATTTGCCTACCAGCTTCTCATTAGCAGCTACCAGCAGACTGAATGTGTTTCAGTAGGAGCTGAACTCCACTAGTTTTAGGTTCTCCAAAGTTCCATGTAAAAAAATGTGCATATAACTTTTTCAAAGGTGCAGAAATTGTTTCCCAAATGTAAAATACTGTTTAGTACCAACAAACTTTGCTTACAGCAAACTAATTTATTATACTATTAGGATGCTTTCTTTCTAGTCTCAGTTGTCAGATAAACACAATTCTGGTTGCTAAAAGTCGCAGTGAGCCGTAATGACATTCAAAAGACATCTAAGAATTTTTAATGCTAGAAAAGCTGGCAAGAGGGCATCTTCTAAAATATTATTGGAAAGTACTCCAACTATTTTTTTTTTTTTTTTTTTTAATGATACTTCGACCACAGAGATCTACACCCTTTCCCTACACGTAGCTCTTGCATTAGTAGTCAAGTTATTGTGGCAAAATGAAACTGAGCACCTCGGAGTTTGTGTGTATTACTTTTTTTGCTTGTCCTGGAATAGCTTAAATGAAGAGAATTTGAGATACAGTTTTGTAAATCTACAGAGTTGTAAGAGCAGGTATGGGATGGGCAGAAATGTTAAGCAAAGGAAACTTAGTTGCTTTGCAATGGTCTAGCTATGTTACAGTATGACATTATCAATTTAAGGTACATCAATTTGAAATCATTTGGTCATGTTTACATTCTATTTTTTGAACTCAATTTTATATTTTGTGAAGCTTTATTTTATCATAGACTTATATTCTGTCAGCCAAATGGAATAGAATTAATTTCTTGTCATTTCTTTATGTTCAATATATTGTTCTTGACTATTTCCTAACACACTTTACTTCTTAGTTTATATAGTAGTTTAATATGAAGACAGTTTTGAGAATATGCGAATAAAAATGAAAAATATCCTGAAAATTTTTGAAAAATTTTCAGTCTTTGTGCTGTACTGTACCTGCACAAACTATGTAGTTCACAGTGATTTCAAAAACATTGTTTGTTGTTGGGATTAGTCAAAAAAATCAGTGGTTTAATGAATTCCTAAGAAAATCTTTTTTTCTACTTGAGTTGAGAGGTTCCCACAGTATGGATCATTTCTTGGAAGTAATTGAGTTTCTTCTGGATGTACTGTCTTCTCTGTGAAACTTGAACAATCGCAACACCTCCACATTATGCCTTTTACTTTTAATATGTAAACAGGGTTTGCTCAAGTGAAATTGAAGTGTATTTTGGCTCCTGTGACCTCATTTTTGGGTGACAAAAAGTAAAGATTATTTAGAGGCCAGCTTGAGACTATTTCAGGCAGTTAGGATATAGAAATGCTTTCTTCTGAAAGTTGGCAAGACAGAAAATGGAGAAAGGTCATTTTCATGGTTAAGCTCTGGAGGGTAGAAGCTAGAAAGCAGGGGAGTATTATTTGCTTGCTTAAAATATATCTTGAATTAATGTACTTTTGTCCAAATATCTAAGCGGCCCACGTGGTTGGAAGGGCTAGGAAAAAAGAATTCCAGAAATATTGTATCAAACTTTAATGTTTTTTTATATCTGATGTTCTTCAGGGAGTAACTGTGCTTGATATCAAAATAAGGAACCTGTCAGAAAATTGTATTAGTAGTCTTTTTAAAATTTTTCTTTTGTCATGAAATTAGTTTCTATGTTTGAAGATATTAAATGATGTTTTTAAACATGAGAGAATATTGAATGTATCCAGTGAAGATCTTCCTTCAAATTGTTTCCCCTACAATTCACGTCTTTCCCAGTGGCAGCTATCACTCCTTTACCTGAAAAAACAAACACATACATGAACAAAAATCTGTATTAGTAGATTACTGGAAAGGTAAAATCAAAATAAGGTTGTTAGAATTCTATGTAAATGAATAAGCAAAAAAGATTTATCAGGTACTGGGTTCTGTACAGATTAGGGCTATTCAAAAAAGTTCTATTAATACATTTTGTATTAAAAATTGGGTTTCTGAGTATGACAAATTTTGAGGATTTTTTTTCTCTCATCAGGACTTGGCTACAAACTGAAATACACCCATTTGCAAACTGAAGTACTTCAGGCAAAAATGAATTAAATGATAAATTACAGTTTTATGCTGTAAACTGGAAATCCTATCAATTTGTATAATCCATAGTGTACTTGTAATAGATGGTAGAAGTGCTGAATTTGTAATTATTTTTGCTTTATGAATACATGAGATTCGAGGTTGAACAGTAAGAGAGAGAGCTGCTTGTTTAATGCACCACCATTTCTGGATTTCTTATCAGGTTAAATTCTCTTAAAGGATTCTTTTCCTGAAAGCAACTGAGACTATTTAGTTTGACAGAACTGTCTGGGGTGAAGCAGGTGGGGAGGGAGTATCTGCAGCAGAAGAGTGACCTAGGAGATAGAAAAAGGGACAGTGGACCTGCGTGCAGCAGGGATCAGGTCTGAAGTAAAGCTTTAGGTAGACAGGAAGAAACAAAATTTCCTAGAAGCAAGAGATTTTCTTATTGAAGGAGTTTCATCTTGTCCTAATATTGCTGGAATATTTAAGCAATAGATCCCTTAGATACGCAACTTAAGTGTTATGGTCACTTTCAGGAGGTACCTGTCTCTCTCCATTGAAATAAATGAAGCCCTCAAGATTTTTTTTAGATTTACTTAACTTCACAGTCATTATGTGCCAGAATAACTTAATGTAAATGGCGGGACTATCCCTGTGAAAGCTTATCAGCCTCTGACAATATTTGCTACATTGGATCAGACTGGACTGGTGGCTTCTTCATGCCTGCTCACACTCTTTGCTTACAATCTGGCAGCACCACCTGAGTATTTACTAATTTCCAGTTCTGCTTCTGCATTAGCTACAGCTTTGGATGTAGATTAAGTCGCAGAACTGATAAAGGTAATGCAGCTTTATCTAGTTCAAAAAGGTTCTTAGTTTATAACTTTGATATCTGGATTTATAATAATAATAAATGAATCCAGCCACTGGTCTCAGTCCCAGTTACAGGTATATGTGTTAAATAGACAAAGAAACTTCTCCTTATAAATAAATCAGTGAACTTTATGGGCTCTTTCCCCCTCTCTTCCCATTAGCTTGTCATGAGTGTGGAACATGTTCTCATAATTTATTTCACACTCTATTTATATGGAGGAACAGTCAAGACTTGTATTGGATTTCCCAGGAAGCTTTAGAAACTACTTTCAGGTCAACAATTAACAAGACTCAACCATGGTCATATATGACACTTGTGCACAAGCAGTATCTCTGTATCTGCAGATACTGGAGACTGTTCTTGTGAGAAGCAAAGTGTTTGAGCTAAAGATAATTCCCAGCAGCTCTCAGTTTTTCTTGTTCTATTGATCTTTCTTTAAAAGTCTAACACAATTTGGATTTATGAAGAGAAAACATCTGAATATTACTCTTTTTAAAAATTAAATCTTAATTTATGCAACCACGTTAAAAAAAATCAGACAAATGTATCATAAAGATTAGATATACCAATCATGAATTTGAGCAAGTAACAGTCACGTTTGCAATAATCACCACATTAGTGGCTTAGGAGAAAACTAGAGGAAATCTGTCCATTAGCCAAGACAATAGATTAACACCGTCAATAGTCAAGTAATGAAAGTAATATGACGTGCAGACAAGACTGTAAAATATTAACCTCTAGAGTATAATGAGACAGTTTTCCATTCAGTGCTAAAGTTTTCACAAGAAATTTAAAGCAAATTAATTTATTGAATTAATTAAACATTTTTAGCATCAAACATGAGCTTGTTTACCTACAAGTACTTCAACCAAATTTAGACTTCTCTTGGACTCCTGTATGATGAATATAATATGATTGATGAAGCCTCTCTCAGTTTACTTGCTTTTGGATAAAATAGCAGTTAGCAGCTTTCACTTCCCCTCCTAAAGTACTGCTCAGCTTTTGTCAGATCTTTTCACTGTCAGATTCCTGGCAATTTGAAAAGAATGAATTGCTTATATTGCAAGTTAAGGAAATGGTGACAGATGTCTTTTTCATATAAACTTGTATGGTGAACTCAAATTCAAACACATACTTAGAACTTCAAAACTGTCAGAGAATATGGAAATTGTTGTTATCTCCACCCTGTAGGAAAACAGCAAAAAGAGAAATAGAGTTAAGAAAAAATATGAAGAAAGATTAATTCCTTGATTTGCACAATTCTTGAAGGCATGTGGTATCAAAAAGAAGTTTAGAGGGTCTGTTGATATGATATATTCATGACTCACCTTATGTTGGTGGCATCATTTTGGGTGTTCAGCCTGGCTGAGTCATAGCTTCATCTACTCTTTCCAGAGGATCAGTCTCAGAGAGCAAGTACCATCCTTTCCTGATGTTGCAATTGCCTGAGAAAGAGCACTATCTACTGCCTTTAGCTTGACCTTTAACACTGGGAGTCTAACTTGCATTGCTCCACAGCACCTCCTCTCAAAGTCTTCTCAGAAGATCAAGAGCTCCATGCACCTCCAGCTTTCCCTTTACCTGGCTTAGTCTGTTCTTCCTCATAGCTGGTAAGTATAACCCTTGTGAGTTGCGAAAACCACTCTGAATCTGGCCATTCCTTTGCACTATCCACTGTTACGACCATGAGCAATGCACACTCCAAAAATACATAGAGTGGGATAAACAGGAGGTGAACTTACGGAAGCTGCCTCAGCCCCCACTTCTTGGTAATAGCTAGAGGGTATGACTTGACACCAATACTTGCTCATTTTCCCTCACCCACACTCTTATATTAGAGAGTTTGGACACGTTTGTGTATGTGGCTGATGGCCTGGTTAATGGTCCTGTATCCATGGCTTTCATCTCCATACATTTTCATATACCCTCTTAATATGTCCTAAAATAGATTCATTCTGGAAATGGTCACATCACTCTTTTCCTTCACCAGACAACAATTAGAGAATTAATCATTTGTCKCTTTAGATAATATAGTAATAAAGGTTCACTTCTGTCAATTTCTAACCAGGAAACAAAATGATAATTTAATTCCTATTAATATAAAGCCCCTATATGGTTAAAAAAAAAGTATATTAACACATAGTCTGACTCTTCTTCACATTCTGTAGATCATGAATGACATCAGAAACATGAGTCTGATGGTAGGTTAAGATTTCAGCAACTGTATGCAGATCTGAATGGGTTTTACATGAGAACAGCAGAAAATACTAACGTTCTACTTAAAATATCATTGTGTTCCTGATTTTTTCTGGTTAGTCTATGTGAAAGAAGTTACACCAAAGGGGAAAAAATCAACATTACAACTGTGAAATAACAGAATGTTTTGGAGCACTCATATAGTAAATAATTCTGGTATCTGAAATTATTTTTGTTTTGGAATTCAACCTGAAGGACAGAAGGCGGCTTTACCTGAAGAACTGAGAACACTCTGTTTTGGATATAGTCAGAACCTAACAGAACCTCCCATGCTAAATGAAATGCTTAAAAGATGGATTGGCACAAGATACCAAAAATTACTTGCTGATTTTGGTGCTGTATTATGAAGTTACAGGTTTTGGATTATTGAAGAACACCTATTCACCTTTTGAAACATCATGCCCATTCAAATCATCCCCAAATGACTGCCCCAAATCATTAGTGAGTCCAGAAAGCACTAAAAAGAATGAATCCAGCACCCACAGTTTTATTCCCATTTAGAGTGCAAGTTATCTCTCATCACTAGCATTACTTTTATAAACAACTAAATACAAAAAAGGTTTCGAGTACTCAGAGCTTTTTTGACATTCAGAATCTGCCATCTATCAGTTTACTTTAGTGAAAAATAATTTCTGCCAGCTTTATCAATGATGTCTCACTCTAAGCTCAGTGCTGCTGTGAGCATCCATTGCAGGAAGGAGCTCTTTTCCTGAAAATTCAAAAATGAAGACATCTCCAACCACTTTTTGATTTTTAAAGATTCCCACTGTCTCAATGCTTTTGAGGCTATGAAGTGCCTTGTTAACCACCCACAATAAGTTAGTATAAGCTTTTCTTTTGAAATTATAGAAAAGTTTTTTTTGTGACTTCTTGCACTTACACAAGACAGTAGCTTTCCTGCCAAGGGCTCAATAAAAGGATGTTTTACCTACTGGTCTGTTCCAGCAGCCTGAACAGAAAGGAGACAGGGTGCAGAGGGGTAGATACTGACAGTGGAGATCCTTAAGGAGGGGGCTCCACATCGCTGCTTAAATGCACCAACAAGGCTCAGGAAATCCTGGTACTTTGAAGAGCACTGGAATTGGTCTCTGCCCTTTCAAAACTTAGCAGCAAGGCAATTTGGACCCCATAGCTTTTTAGATTTAACACTGAGGTATACCAGCAACCTTAAGTTAGCCACAGAGGGCAGGCTCTACCTCCTTTTTCCTACAGATTCTTTTTTTTTTTTTTTTTTTTTTTTTTTTTTAAACTGGCTTCTGTTCAGAACCGATTTAGAAGCAGAGCTGCAGCTGACCTGCATGTGACTAATTGGAATCAGAGGTCATCCTACCTCTGATTCATTTCCTTCCTAAGGCTGAGATCTTGCAATAAGCTCTAGTACCATCAAAGGTAAAGGCTTGTGGTGTGCTACTAAACTGGAGGTTAGGGCTGCCAGAATAGTTTCTCCTTTCTCTGATACACCTGCCACCACCTCCAGTTAGTTTATAATGGTGACTGAATGCATCTCAATGGAGGTCATTACTAATATGAAGTCTAGGAAAGTAGATGGTAAACAAAATTTGATCAGGAGGTATGGGATGAACATGCACTTTATCAAACATGTTGTTACAGTACACAGGAGGTGGTGGGAGAAAACAGATCATACCGTAATGCTCATGAAAATTACATTTCCTTTTTTAGT
The DNA here is from genome assembly GCF_003343005.1 of Rhea americana. Classification (NCBI taxonomy): domain Eukaryota; kingdom Metazoa; phylum Chordata; class Aves; order Rheiformes; family Rheidae; genus Rhea; species Rhea americana. The sequence continues at coordinate 32,104 of NW_028185506.1, read as the reverse complement.
CTGCTTAGAGGATGTGTAAATATTTTGTTCAGTTTTTTTTGTTCTACATTGTAGTCTAATCAGATCAAAATCTGTCTTGCAGCAATTTGTTCTTTCAGTTTCCACAGTATGATATGTTGTTACTGTGGCTGTTGACCTGAACACGATAATGCAGCTCCTTTAGTAGCCCTGGCTGAAGACATTCTCAACAACAGATGAGCATGAAGTGTTCTTATGGAGTAAAATGGTACTTTATCGCTTTGTGGCAGGACAAACAGCTAGTGCTTCCCAGGTACTGATGGCCCGTCTACAAAACTGGAGCTACAGAAATCAGGCATTCCTCTGCTACAGAGAGCACAGTGAATGCTGAGCCGAGATGGTTGCCTTGTAGGGTCTCATTGGGCACAGTTGATGTCTCCTGAGCTCAGCGAAAGGATCCCTGAGCTCCCTTGAAGATTCTTGAGCTGTGTGATTCCACTATAGATGAGCATGTGTGCTCTCTCTGTCCTGTCCTTCACATATGGAAGAAGTCTCCACTAAACATCTGCCAGACCATGTAATATCCTTTGTCACATTTCTTTTCTCCCTTCCTCCATCCTTTTCTTCATTAATAATTATTTAGCTGGACTGAGCAGAGAGTACCATTTTTCATCTGCTGCACTACTGTTTCTTTGTGCTCTCCCTTTCAGCTGTTGCCATCTTTTGTTTCTTGTCTTTTAAGCTTCACCCAGCAGGACTAGGTATGCGTGCATACACTGTAGCACAGTGGAGTTCTGGTCTATGCCACTTTGCACTTTTATCCAACCCTCAAAGGTGCTGAAATGCTGTAAGCATATGCGGTATTCCACTGATTTCAATTACAATTGCTTCCTGGTTAAAGATTGCTTTTTATTGGCAAAGCAGTGCAAAAAAAGCATTGGAATAAATGAGATGCAGGTCATAGATTTATGGATACAATACTGCAGTCAACAAAATTAATCTAAAAATACACATTCAATTCAACTGACAAAGGATTATGTGGAGATGAAACCCAACAATATGCTTTTTATGACACAGGTACCTTTTTTTTTTTTTTTTTTTTTTTTTTTTTTTTTTTTTTTTTTTTTTTTTTTTTTTTTTTTTTTTTTCCCTGCAGTTTTTATAGTACTTTAGACCTTGTCTGTTAGAGGCTGATTTAAACTGAACTGGTGAAAATAAATCTCAAGAGCAATTTAATTAAATGAATGCTAATCTCAGGCTGCTTCAATTTAATGGCAATTTATTTTATTTTGTCTGAAGTCTGCCATTATTTATCCTAAGGAAGCATTTTCAAGTTGAAATAAGGCCTCACAGGCTTGTAACCATTTCCTCCTCTGTTTCCTCCCATTTCCTCAGTAGTTGTGGTGTTTTAAGATGGTGCTGCACTTTTAGTTGAAGATTTTGCCACCACATGTAACAGCCAGAATGCATGTTCTCTTCTGAGATCCTGCAGGAGAGGTCTATGTCTTGGCCTATATTTTGCAGGACAAGATACCCTAGTAGATGTCCCACTGAAGTATTCAGTCAGTGTTTACACTTTCCATTTTGCAGACATTGCCATGAGGGTGGTGACTTCTACAGAGTGTTACCAAATAATGAAGGTCAATGACATCTTGACCTGCTGTAGCTGCCTCCTAACGAAATGTGAGCTTGAGCTTTTACTGAATCTGTTTATAAATTGATTTAGCCAGTATCTGCAGTTTCCTGACTAGACAGTGCCTCACTGTAGTAAACTTGAACAAATTCAGCAAAAGTGGGGGTAACAATGTCCTGCTGGTGATCTTACAACTTTTGTTCAGATGCTCTATGTGTGAATTACAGTCAGTGAAAGAAATACTTTAAGAGGAAAAAAAAATCCTTCTCAGATATATTTAAATAAGTAAACCTGGAAATTCTTTCTGAACAGTTTAAGTGAATTAATGTTATTGCCAATAACAGTCATAATGTATTGATATGTAACTCCACTAGTGAGATGTTTCAGTGATGCCAAGTTGTTGAGAAATGGTCATTTAAATTCACTTTGCACTTGAAAATCTACTTCTTAACTAACTGTATTTTTCCTCTACTCTAAAGAAGACTTTCAGTCTTCTAAAGAGACTTTAGTATACTGACAAAGAAATAAACCTATGAATTATTTAATCTAATGATTACCCCAGGATGCAGGGACATTAAAGTTACTTATTATTCACAGTGGCTATTGTTTGTTCTCCATGAATTCCCTTTTAAATCATAACACAGTACTTCCTGTAGAGTCTGTAACATATGACTATAACCCAAAGATTTCATGCACAGTAAATTGCTAGTGTCAAGTAGGGGGCAGAGTGCTGAACTTCCAGGAAGTTTGAGATGCAACCACCTACAGACTTCATATAAACTTTTTCCAAACTGTAGATGAGTTGAAAAATTCTACTTATATACCTATCTTGAATTTTAGTAAATAGTTCCAGTGAAAAAAAAATAGATTGTTTAAAGTAGCATTCCGATGTTACCAATACTCATGTTGCATAGTGAACGTGACAAGCTAATTATTGTGCTCTGTTCTTCTTACAGCAGAAAGACAACCCTTGCCCTGATATCTTCCCTAGCTTGTTGCTATCCACACATTTAAACCACTCATGTGAATGTGGTTATGCTGTATATGTGGAATTTCTTGCATATCCTGAGAGATAAGGCAGAAGCCAGGCTATATTATTGCTTCATGAGTGAGCTGGCTGCTTTGCAGCATATTAAATCTGTCCTTTGCCGATAAACCGCCCAACTCCTCTCAATGCTGCTTCTGACAGGAGAGTCTCATCACAGATCTCTGGGAATGAATTGGTGAGATATTCTGGTTTATGTAGCCCCATGGACCACGGAATGTGAGACCCAGGTCCCAGGGACAACACAACCGAGTGCGGCGTAACAATGTAGACACAGTCACAATACTCACTTAGGTGTAACTTTAACCTGAGCTCATTCAAATCTGGGGAAAATTAAGATATGCACATGAATTTGTTCATCTGAATTAACTTGTCAGTGAAGGTATATCTGAAGACTTAACCAAGATAGAGATATACTTAAAGGATCTATTACTATTATGTAGCTGTACAGCTAAAACACTCATTACACTTAAGAGGAAAAATAAAGGTCTTATTTTTTATGCATTTATTTGTCATTAATTTGCAAAATTTGCCAGTAGTCTCTTAGCTAGGTAACACTACAACAGGGCACAGGCTATTATTTTTATGTGAAGAGCTGGGTTTCTGTTTCAGAAGGCAGGACTAAACTCAACACAACCCTCCTGCATGAAAAATATAGTGCAGGATGGTGTCTCACACATTACTTTTAAGGTGCATGAGGGGCCACAGCAGCTCCTCTTTGAGCTCAGAGCAGTCAAGGACAGCACGACCTTAGCAGTCATACTACAATTTGAGAGTGTAAAGGAACACGATCCTTACCTTGTCTGTCAATGAAACATCTTTATGCCACCCCTGCCTTATCTGGAGGGGGTGGAAGTGAGTGGGTTAGTGCTGGGGTTGATGGTAGAGCCCCAGATGCCAGACAAAGCAAGGGAAGAACATTCTAGGTTTTCTGCAGTTTATGTGAGTTCATAAATGTAACGACCTGTGGGGTCACAAGGCTGGCCTGTTGATTTAATACTACTCAGCTGTTCTGCTTCTATGTAACTGTACACCTTTCCTTGTGAAACTATTTATTATGCTATATTATTAATAGCAGTGGTCTTCCAAAGGCACCTACCACAACCTGTCTCCTTATTAGGTTTCACTTTGTTACAGGCTCCTAGTAAGAAAGTGTCTTATTTTCCCCCAAATTCCAAGTTTTATGAGGGAGCAGACATTGCTTGTATAACCTTGCTGACCTTAAACATTGAATCACACTTATCTGTAAAAGCCTCATAGCCCCTCATGGTCTATATCATTAACCTATTGATTCCCTACATGAAGCTCCTTCTTCTTATTACAGCCAGAAACTAGCATCTGTTATCATTAAATAAACCATGGGAGCCTGGAAAGTCCAAAATAGTAAGAAAATTTCAGACACGTTAAACTAGCTATGGTGGGACAGTAAATCATGTGTGTTATCTCCTTAATTCCCAGTGCATCCACAATTTATTTTCTGATTTATTT
>NW_028185506.1:0-27948 GCF_003343005.1 Rhea americana | reverse complement strand
CTCCTGATTGGTTGGGGGTTTTTTTGTGCCTGCATGCATGTGCTGCTTTCTTCATTATAGTTACTCCTCAGGCTAAAACATGACAGTTAGAATGTTCCTTTTAGGTTTACTCCAAGTAAATTATTCTGTATTCCTTGAATGGGACCTTGAATTCAGATTCAAGATAAAACAGATTCCTTGAATCTGTTTTAACTACATATCTGGTCAGGTAAAATATGATATGATTAAAGTTATGAATTAAGAAATTTTCCTCTTTGTATTGTTTAACCAGATATTCCTTATTTATCTGAAGCAAGGACTTGACATCTCTAGCTAGGAGCATTTTCTAATTAAAAAAATATTTTTTGGAGGTCAAGCATAAATATGTTGTCTTCAAAATAAAAGCAAGTATTGGTCTAACAATGAGTTAAGAGGAATGTTTTCCTATGGAAAACATTAAACTCCCAAGGAAGTAAAATGAGTATCTCATAGTTTGCTTTTCAACTAGAAATCTTATTCAGAATTATAGCATATACAGTAATATGGCAAACAATATAATGAAGCTGTTTTCTCAGTATCTGCCCCAAGAAGGTTCAGGATAAAATTATTAACAGATTTATCTTGTTTAAATATGAAGCCTATTTAAGAAAGTCCTTTTTTGACTTCTTAGGGACCCATTCCTCTTTGATTATTAGGGTTTTAGTGGCAAGAATCTTTTCCTCTCCTAATAGAACGAAGGCTAGCTATACATATTTTCACCTGACAAAGAACTGACTTATTTGGATTTCTTACATTTCAGCTCCAGTAAAACATTTCCTAGCATGAAGCACTATAAGATGTCATAACATCTTGGGTCTAATCAGAGCTCTGCCACACTCTACTTGTGTGACCTTGGATGAGTCATTTATCATTTCCAAAACTGATCATCTAAAAGTAGGAGTCTAAATCCAAGTGATCTCAATTTGCCACTTTGGAAATGTTAGAAATAGGGAGGTGAATCTGTTGCTTGAAAGGATGTCTAATGCACAGTATTAATGACTATATTTTTGTCTATTTTAATCATCAGCATAGCTGAAATAAACCAGACAGCTGAATGAGTTTGTTGGGTGATTCACTGTCTGAGTATAAATAATATTGCTCTCTACAGATTTATTTGGACTAAAATCATTTTTTATCATCATTTCACTAATAAATGCCAAAGATTTAATATTTCTCTACTTAAAGCTTCTCTTACTGCAGCTGTCATATAGTCGAGTGTTTGGGGCCTACCCACAGTCCTTCACACTGCAGCCCTTAGCCAGATTCAGTGGCTAAGCGCATGTGTGCTCAGATGTCCCTCATTACCTGTCTTCCTACCTTGATAGTACTCTTTTTAGAGTTATCCTGGTGAGTCCTTGATATTTGCCCTTTCCATGCAATACCCCTGGTTTCCGCTTTGGTATATTAACCATCAAGGTGTACATCTCAGAACATACAGCTGCAGAATCTTTTTTCCTACACATTTCCAGCTATCCCTTTGAAAATGGGATATGGATGGTTCTGGGCTGTTTGCACAGCCTTCATACTCCAATGGACTTTTATATGTATGTATATATTGCATGTATATATATCCATATGTGTGTACACACATATACATGTGCATGTGCACTATGTTAGTATGCAGAAGACTAGGTATACTTAAATGCTATTAAGTGTACAGGTGGAGATGAGCAAACTGTTGCTGATTATTGCATACTTGTTTCAAGTACCCATACTGGATGATTGCTTTCACTTCTGAGACATGCTGAGGGGGGATCTTATCAATGTGTATAAGTACCTGAAGGGAGGGTGTCAAGGGACAGGGACAAACTCCTTTCAGTTGTCCCACGCAAAAGGACTAGAGGCAATGGGCACAAACTGAAACACAGGAAGTTCTGCCTGAACATGAGGGGGAATTTCTTCACTGCGGGAGTGACAGAGCACTGGAAGAGGTTGCCCAGAGAGGTTGCGGAGTCTCCTTCTCAGGAGATCTTCAAGGCCCGCCTGGATGCAACCCTGTCTAACATGCTCTAGGTGACCCTGCTGGAGCAGGGACTAACCTCCAACCTTACTGATTCTACGATTCTATGATTCTATGCTGCTTAGTAGTTAAATACTCTCACCTTGGCCTATTTACATATAGTTACTTCAAGAAAATCCAGATGTGGATGGCTGCTACTAACTCTTCTTTCCATAGCTTTGTTGTGAAGCTTGTTGGAAGTCCGTAATATTGCTGTCATATTAGGGGGCAGGGAGGGAAGTATTGAACCTAATGTGTACAAATTTCTAGATGTCTCTTGAAATGGTGGTGACACACCTGATCATCCAATGTGATCAAATGGACAGTGATGAAAAGTTAGTGCTATAATTGCTTGTGTTTGATTCACCAGCTAATATGTACATAGAAACTATCCAAAGCATTAAAAATATCCCTTGACAGATCTTGCTTTGCTGTAAATGGAGAGCTGTTCTTCAGATTGGTGACCTCAGGAGGAATTTTCAGCAACTGCTACATCAAAAGGGTTTTTTCTTTCCACTTACTTGTTCTCAGAGGCATAAGACTGTGGCACATGTGGCTACTGCCTGTGTTTGTGTAATGTGATGCCATGAACCATAAAACCTAAATTCAAGAAGTAACTTGCTTAAGTAACCAGGGAAACCAAGAGCATCTGAGAAATGTCCTTTTGCACCTAATAAAAAATACAAATGGTGACCAGTGCCTCTGGGACAAACCCATCAGAGACTTTCAAGGAAAGGCTGAACCTTAGCCTCCTATTCCTTGTCAGCCTCAGTAAAAAATGATAGAAGATTTAATAATAGGGATATCCTGTCAGTTTAACCTCTGACTATTCATTTTTATGACTCCTATGGTGAGAAGGCATGGCTAATTCTGCCATCTCATGTTTGTTTACTTAGTCCTGTTAGTATAATAAAGGATTGACAAGCAAGACGTGGGAAGCCAGATAGAGTAAGGGAACAAAGTGGGTGGCCGTAGCTCTAATGAGACATGTCCTCTTTGAAGATTATTCCTGTCATGTTAGCCTTCACTGAGTAACCACTTGCGTCTGCTGGTTAGGGCAGCTAGAGAGAGAAAAGCCACTTTGAACTGCTAATCCTAAAAACTCCTGTGCTTCTTTCTTCCTACTATTCCAGGGTATATTAGCCCTGGAAGCAGAGAAAGTAGCTAGGAATGTAAGCTTTTCAAGTCCATGGGCTTGGCTTGGGAGGAGCTAGTAAAACATGGGGATACCTATGTGATGAATCACTCCATATGGACTTCATCTTATACTATTCATTTGCCTATCTTTTGTTTTACTTGAGCAAGATTTTGTAACACCAATACAGAGAAAGTCACTGAATATTGTCACTAGTAATGTTCCACAGAAAGGAACATGCATGTAGAACAGAAGATGACTTTTGTGGCTGTGCCAGATGCTAATGATAATCATCAGATAGCAGTGCTGTTTATACCATCTGTACAATCAGGACAATACTATTAAAAATGCCCATTAATTTTGCAAGTGTGCCTTCTGTGGCATCTGTGGGATGCTTTTGAGAGTTTAGACCTTGATACAAAGGTAGCTTTCAGCTGTAAAGGCTTCCAGAGGCTAAAGATGTGTAAAATACCATAAGCAAATATAGGAGAAATGGAAATGGGGAAAAAGCGGCATTTTTGTGCGTCATTGCATGTGTCTTTGCTATGATCTCTTGAACAAATTGAAAATTTATGCTTAGTCTCAAGATTATGTATTTTTTTCTTTGTAGGGCTATGGCTAAAACCCAGTATTTTTGCATCAGGTGGATAGTGTTTTCAAAGGAAAAGACTCAGGGATGTCAAATGGATGGTGTCTCACTATCTACTCCACAAACTCAGCCTGGATTGTAAAAGAAATGAGACAGGATTCTCTTTCTCACCTCCTGTTTCACACTTTATTGATTGTATTAAGGTTTCTGTGTTCTAGATTTCACCTTTCAGAAGCACTGTGCACTCATAGCGACTGTGACAGGAGTTGCATAGGAGTAAGCAATGAGATCTGAGAAAATACTCCTGCTCCTGCAGTATGAGAAGACATAGAAACCAGCTCACATACTCCATTTTCTTGTTGAAATATACTCCTGTGCAAAGGAGAAGCACAGGGCCTACGCCCCATGCTGTTGAAACCTGTTAAAATCCTATTCTGAGATCTTAAAAGATCTTTTATTCTCATGTAGGTCTTCTGTTGGAGCTGGAGAAGAAATGAGTTTGGGGGAGGGGTGATTTACCTATGTTGGATTTACAAGTTGATGGACTATAAGAAAGGACATGCTTATTTTGACTCCAGTGCTTTTTCAAGTACAAATGCATTGCAAAGGAGTCAATTTTCATAAGTCCCATTTTAGGACTGAATGGTACTTTTAATCAATTAAAGTAGTTGCCCTTTTATACACGATTGTCCTGTTATATGGCTTATCTCTATTTGGGCTTCTTTTACCTTTGCATCAATACTTTACAGCTTTACATTGGATGTATATTAGATTTCTCTTTTTTTTTGTTGTTGTTGTTTTGTTTTGTTTAAGTGGCTAATCAGGAAACTCACTATTTGAGCTTCATCCTCTTGCAGAAAGACCCTTTGTTTTCAAATCTCTAATGTATTCTGGATGGGGAATACATYTGCCTGTTCCAAGCAATTCTTTAATAAAAGTATAAACGATGTATGTTGATAGGGACCAGCCATAATTGTTTATCCATGTCACTTGATATCCCAATGTGTTGACTGAATACAAATATATTGTATTAAGAGATTTTCCGCTTCCATTTAGGGCTTCCATCAGATATACTCCTTAAGCTTCTCCTGTCGTTTTTCTGGGAAAAAAATGATCTAACATCTATTCCTGCATCTCCCCCGCTTCTCCAATGATTTCCACATTGGCTTTGAAGTACTGTGGAGATTTCACTGATGGCTATCACTAAAAAAACTAATTCCTCATCTGAAATCTCCACTACATTGGTTTTATATCTCTCATTGTACCTGGCAACAAGAGTTAGCTGGGAACCTGAGTGTAGTTATTTTCCTTAAAAAAAAAAAAAAAAAAAAAAAAAAAGAGAGAGAGAGAGAGATTTGCTTGCATTTCTTCTGCTCACAGTGTAGTTTAAAATATGGACTAGACAGAATAAACTGGAAAGCCACTCCTGACATGAGACAAGAATCCAGAACAAGCTTTTGTGAATATATGGGGTCAATGGCAGTAAATAAGTATATATAAAATAGATAACTTTTCTAACACAGTTATCACAGTTATCATTGTTAGGGGTTCCTCTTCAGGCCCTGGCCCTGTTTCAACAATGGTTTATTGCACTGATATTTCTCAGGTTAACCCAGGTAAAGCTATTCAGAGCTGGATTCCATATTTCATTTGCCTTTAATATAATTAGGTCATATTCAGGACTGTTTAGTCTGTTCCGGCTTTTATCTGTCTGATCATCTTTGTTAATAGAATATTTCATTTTGTCTTTTAACATAATGATTTTGGATAGGAATAGAGGAATGTTTCTAGAAGAGCCTTCAGAGTTGCATGGCCAGCTGCTCATCTCTGTCAGGTGTGAACCGGGAACCATTTGATAAAATGAGTCCGTTAATATACTCTACATTCAAAAAGGTAGATTAACATTTCTCAAGTTGCAGTTTTGTGCTAGCTATAGGAACTCTTGCTATAACTGACTGTTTTTTTATTTGAATGATACTTGATTTTAGGACTGAAGAATTACCACTTTCTCCATATGAAAAGTAGCACAGCAATCTTTTCAGTGCTCTATGATGGGCCAGTCATCTTTCTTATATAAGGATGATTTTCTTGTGGCATCTCGATGAGTCAGCTCCAGGAATGAAAATGACCTTAAAAAATGCCAATATGTTTTAGGAAGCCATGCTATTTCCATTGTCTGAGATTAGCCGTGAGTACAATAAGGAGTGTATATCTATACACCTATGCTTCTGTGTGTGTGTGTATTTATAAATATGCATCAGTTATAAAGTGATATGAAGAGTGTGTTATTGCAGAAGTCTTCAGCGAAAAAAAAAAGGAAAAAGGATACTCAGCTGCTCAGACATTCTTTGTCCTGTGTTCACCCACTCAATAAAGATGGAAAATCCTTTGATTTCCCGCACCAGACCTTCTGTATGACCTCTTGAAGACTTGCACTTTATCTTCAGTTGTTTTGAATACAGCTATCTCACTTCTGTTCTTCTAAAATAAGCACTACACTGGGTTTTCCAAATACAGAAAGGATTCTCTCTTTTATGTTGTAAAAATGCTAAGACAAAAGAAAAGATAGTCTACTTCACATAAGTAATTTTCTATGGGTTTCACTTAGATCCTTTTTCTTCCCATTTCCAATAAGCTAATACTGTTTTTATAACCCAAGAAGTGGATATGTCAGGTAGCAGTGTTTTTTGAAGTCATAGCCTCTTCCAGCTGTGTTGGGGATCTCATTTCTCAGGCAGTAGAAAGTGAATCACACAGGTGCCAGCACCAAAGAATGATGTCAGGGATGGTAGCTGAGCTAATCTCTGAAAGGCCAGAGCTAGTCTATAACATTAAGTCAATTCCAGAGCTGTGGAGCCCACAGCAAAGATTTTCTTTGTAATTAACTTCTTGCTTCATTACAAACACATTGACTTTTTATATCTGGAATTTGTTTCCTATCAGAAATGGTGATGGAGTTAACAGATAAACTTTCTATCTCTTATCTGTAGTTTTCCTTAATATTTTCTTAGATATATCTATTTCTTACTTGCTTACTTACTTTAATGGAGTCTCTAAACAAACTTAGTGTCAAAAATCTTTGCCATAGGTGTTAGAGACCATGAAAAATGTGATTCCTTCTTAAAAGGTAACAGTGTAGGACTATTTCCTTTCTCTCTAAGTTTGCCAGTCTTTTCTTCAAACGTTGCCTCTTTGTATTTGTATACTGCATGGGTTGCTGGCTTCCAGCTCTATACTGGAAATTTAACTTAATGGTAGATGCAAACAATTGGTATAGCTCTGTTTAGCTTGGTAGAGATTGTGTATTATAAGGTTGCACAGTAAATAGAAAATACTTGAATAAAGATAGCTTCTTAATCCCAAACCTTCACCCTTACTTTTCCGTTCACTTTTCTACTTGCCTTTTGCTTTTATAGCCTCCTCTCTTTTATTTTTCTTTAACTCTTTCTTTCAGCTTTCCACTCACTTAGAGGGCATTCTTCTTCATTTTCAATAATAAGAAGATCTACAGATATTAGTGGCTCTGCAGTTGGCGAGGGTCAGTACCTTATCCAGCCTTGTATTTTAAGTTTCTCTTCTATTTGTCTCTTTTGTATTAATCCTTCTCTGTACTGTTCTGATTTATATTGTATAATAAAACAAGTAAAACAGTAAAAAGGAGTAATTTTGCTTGTGATATGTAATTTTCTGAAGAGAGATTTTGCTCTCCATCTGTTCAAATAACTATGCAAATTTTCAGCTTTCTCAAAAAATGTCAAAAAAGGAAATAAAAATTTCTGTGACCCAGGAAATGCCTGTGAAAGAAACCGAGCAGGGGTTTCAGATTAAGGGTACACTTTAAAGGCATGCTTGTAGATATGATGCTTAGGGTTATTTTAAACCAACATGTTAGAACAAAGGAGATTTAGTCCACCAGAAATCAAATAGTAAATACTTTGCTGAGATGAAGCCCATAAAAAAGCAAGAGGGAAAAAATAGGTGAGTTTGGAATCACTTGGGAATATTCCATATGAAAAAATCAATATTATGAAGTGAAATTTGACTTAATTCTATCAAACATCTTTAAAACAAAGCACTGGATTTTTCCCAAGTGAGTCAACACTGCTTTGAAAAGCTCTTTTATGGATTTTTTGAGCAGTATTTTATTTTTAAAGGTGTTTTGTGAAAGACATTGTCTTTTTCTTCATGCTGCTACAGCTCAGGACTTGCTGCTCGTAATGAAAAAAAAAGAAGAGAATGGACTCTGGGCCTTCCTCTTTTGAGAACTCAGAGGGATGAATTTTTTATGTGTACATATATAGTAGATGAAGTGGTTTCTTTATGGATACTCTGTGAAACAAAAAGCAAATCACAATTTTTGGTACACTAATACACTATCTAGGAAAGTGGCTGCAAGAAGATATTTTCCTCATATGCTCAGCAAACCATACCCATACCAAGACATAAAGAGGAGGATGCTAATTCAGCATCCAGGAAATCATTCATACACACTACCCCCAGATGGCTGTTACCTGTTCCTATACCCGAAGGCAGTGCCACATCCTTGAGAAAACTAAAGAATCCTTGCAATGAATAAACTTTACAAGAGGCTGGATGCTGGGACATGGACTGATAGCACCTGCAGTGACCAGAAGGAAGTTAACTTTTCTCAGATGCTAAAAGCACCGAGGTCCCAGGGGGATTCACAAACTAGTACTCTCTCCTGGAGTCAAATGTTTGAATCACTCTTCATAGAAATGGAAAGCTTGCCCCTTCTTTTCTCTTTAAAAGAGAAAAAAGGTTAGGGCAGAGTTTTAGATAAATGAGGGAGAGCAACAGATTCCATRTATCATTTGATTATTGCAGAGCCTGTGTGTGCAATGTTAGAAATGTGTATATATGTGTATGTGTATGTATCCTGGCAGGGAGATAACAATTGCTTAGCAGCCACACCTATGGCAGCCAGTCTGAAAGAAGCCACAGGCTGAGCTCTGTCTGGCCTTTGACTTATATCTGTCAGATAATTCTTAATACTACTTAATCTAAACTGCAGTTAGCAAAGTACTTTCAGGTCAATCCAGAGGAAATATGATCTCTAAGAACTTATTGTCACATCCATGCTTTTTAATGTTAAACAACTCCACTCCTTTCCTTAGATGTCCTACCGTTCTTGTCCAGGCAATTCTTAGTTGAGGGTATAAGGTAACAATGAGATTTTAGAATTTGGGCCACTGAGTGCTTTTAGAAGTGAATTTAGCTCTGTGAACCCCTCAGAGTGCATTAGTACAATGAGATGGTGCTATAAACCAATACAGAAATGTCACTGTTGTCCTACTGGCAGATGGAAGAGGACAACTTAGAAAGGGTTAAAATGGACTGTGCTTGACAACTTTCTAAATTAGGCCTGAGCAGAGGTGTAGTGACTACAGACAGTGGAATTTGCCCTCCCACACATGTTGCAGATTAAGGTAATGAATGCACCCACTGACAGCATGTTACTAGTTTGATTAAGCACCAAGGGATGAGGCTGGAGTGTTGGAGCTGCCCAGGGGAGCAGCTCAGAGGAGCATGTCTGTGGTGACAGGAAAGGTGATGCTTGCATCCTGAGTGAAGCCTAGAATCAGAAACCCCCTATTACTTCAGGGAATGCATTCGATCCTTGCACACTGTCATGTGTGATAGACATTAGAGCATAAGCAGAAATGCCATGTACAGCTAACATAGGGAAGCTTATGGGAAGGGGAGGAGGGATACCAGAAATGTTTTGTAAATTAAATGTTGTGATTCCAAACAGGATCTGCTGGTTGATTATCAGAGAGAGTTAAAGCAAACAGTGCCCTGCATTGGGAATTTTGTAGAAAAACAATTAATAAGACTGTAGAAAGGTGGAAGAGTTGTTTTCATAAACTCATTCTTCTAAAAAAAATAAAAAAAAAGAAAAAGCAGTATCTTTTTTGTTAAGTTAGGTCTTATGAAAGTTCAGACAAGACAGGGCTGCTGAGCCTCAGACTGGAGCAAAGTCAAGCAATCTGAATAGGTCCCTTCTGAAGCCCTGTGTGGGCATGTCAAGCTGTTGGCAAAACCTCTGAACTAGCTGCAGAGAATGGTGTAAACCTGTGTTTGCAAACACTTGTGAAGGAAGAAACTCAATTCATGTGGGCTTTAGGTCACAGTCACACTAAGACCTTCTTTTTCAATTTTTATCATGCTGCTACTGAGACTAAATTGTCATTTGTATGTATTTTAAGTTCTTTCATGTTGCCAAACTGAGCATTCATATAAAGGAGGATCAGGCCTGGATCAGCTTTCACAGCTGCCCAGTGACTTTGCCTGTTTGCCTTTTGTGGCAAAGATAGAGTCATCATATTCATAATTTCCACAGGTTTCACCTCAATGATCTTTGATAATACAAATAGGCCTTTTGTGGACCTTCTTCTCCACGTATTAAAGCATAAATAAAAGTGATTAATAGCCATAGGCACATTTACACATAGAAAAGCTCTTTCTTGTATATATTGGAAAGTTAATGCTTTATTTTGAGTTCATGCCTTGTCTTTTGTGGTAAATTAAAGATTTATATTCCATTAGTTTATCAGCTGCACTAATGTAACTGTGAACTGTAAAATACCAGTGTCATGCTGTTTTGAGGATATCCTGTGGAAACTTTTCCTGGTGCTATTTGACATTGGGAAGCAATTGCCGTGGTGGAAAATATAAATAGCTAGTGTTCAGGAAGAAGAAGTTAAGCAAGATCCTTCATCATTAAGTCAAACTGCAACAGAGTGGAGTTGCTTTCAAGGCAATGATTCTTGATTTTTGTTTTTGCAGAGCTATTCAGCATCAGCAGTTTAGTTGAAGAATGTTCTTTTCTACCCTTTTCCCACTTCCCTTGGTTAGCCACTGGTAGCCCATTTCTTAGGTGGTACAATACATTTTTGAACCTGAGTCTCTCACCTTCTAGATGAAAGCTCTACATGACTTCAAAGCTGACATTTGAAGAAGTAGTGGTTACGTGACTCAAGCCTACTTTGCCTCTATACATTCGTCCTGCTGTGCACCAGGCTCATCCACCTGTCAGATGATTTTCTAGCTCTCACGGTAATGTTTTGTTCAGCTGGCATGTGCTTTTATACATAGACAACAAGTAAATGCCATTTCTACCAAGAAGCAGGAAAATTGTCTTCATGACTGTTAGCTTTCCAGACCACTTCAGACTATTAACCCTGAGGTCTTCTGACAAAACTTCCCTCTTTGTGATTCGTAGTTATTTTTGTGTTCTTTCTTGGCAAATTTGGCAACACGTAACCCTTAAAGAACAGGCTATGGAGCAGATTTTTCATGACAGCAGTTCCCTCAGCAGGTCTCTGCCAGGGTAAAAACAATGATCAGTGAGCTTTTTGTTGTCAGAACCAGTACGAGGTAGTGAAGGAAGGGTCTTGGAAATAGATAAGTTTTGTGGTTTAAGTTCTGCCTTGAGTGGGAAAAGCCAGCTCTGAAAGATTGTTAGTAGATGTAGAGACAGCTAGACTAAGGAAAACAACAAACTTTGGAAGCACAGTGGAAATTTAGGTCCATTGTAAGGTTGGACAAAGTATGTGTTGGGAATGCAGTGAAGTGTGTTCACATAAGAGTAAGAGAACAGAATTACAGAATCACATAGAATCACAGAATGGTTGAGGTTGGAAGGGACCTCTAGAGATCATCTAGTCCAGCCCCCCTGCTTAAGCAGGGTCACCTAGAGTGCATTGTACATGATCGCATCCAAGCAGGTTTTGAGTATCTCCAGAAAAGGAGACTTCACAACATCTCTGTGCAACCTGTCCCAGTGCTGTGTCACCCTCACAGTGAAGATGTTTTTCCTTATATTCAGATAGAACTTCCTGTGTTTCTGTATGTGCTTGTTGCCTCTTGTCCTGTTGGTGGGTGCCACTGTCTGGCCCTATCCTCTTGATGCCCTCCCTTCAGGTATTTAGACATTGGTAAGATCCACTCTCAGCCTTCTCTTCTCCAAGCTAAACATGCCCAACTCTTGCAGCCTTTCCTCATGATAGCGATGCTCCAGTACTCTGATCATCTTTGTAGCCCTACGCTGGACTCCCTCTAGTAGTTCCATATCTCTCTCACACTGCGGAGCCCAGAACTGGACATAGTATTCAACCACTGGTGGAATAAGATACCTGTGATTGTCTGTTTCCAAGGTCAAGACCATATGATTTTTATTATAGATAATTCTTGGCATAGGTATTGTTTATAAGGCATTATCTGGAGCCTGGTATGAATTGAAGGCATTCATCATCATGGGACATGAATGCAAAGTGCCCCCAAATAGCTGGACATAAATATATGGCATATGTTATGAAAAGAAGATGGGGGGGAAGCGCTTTCAGAAACATTTCCCTTTTCTTTAATTATACTCTTTTGAAGAAGTTGTCTTATCATTCAGTCAAAAGACCAGTGAGTCAGTCTGTTGACTTGGAGAGTAAAGAAAGCCAGTTTTTTGAGTTCTTCAAGGCCTTAAGATTTACTTTTCCTTTTCTTTGTAAAAAGAAAGCTGAATATAAACTTCACTCCAACTGATACATTGATTAACGGCATGAACGTGTCTTGTGGTGTTGAGTATGTCCCAGTACTTTACAGAGCTGGTACATGTAACTCAGTTTGAAGTAAGTAATGCCTTTCTCTTTAAAGTTAATTTTTCCAAGAAGAGTAGAACTTACTGAGAATTTCTACAAAGCATAGGACAGGAATATATACAGGCCTTATATGAGTGCATAAAGTTTGTGAACCACAGATTCAAAAAGGAAAACAGGATAGAAGGCACAACAGCGTGATTAATTTTTGGAATTTGACATTGAGAGGTTCCTAAACATATAGCTTTTTGCCTTAGGTGACTTAAAAGGAGAAACTACAGGAAAAATAGTGGTCTTGCTGAAGTCAGCAGAAGAAATACCATTAATTTCAGGAGTGGAGGGAAAGCTTTACCTTGTGCTTAATGCTAATCTTGTCCATAAATCTGGATTGAACTAACAAATTGCTTTATCTTCCCCTTTTATGCTGGTGTACTAACTACTCTTACCATGTTCACAAAATCATGGAGTAGTTGGGGTTGAAAAGGACTTCTGGAAACCATTTGGTCCAACTCTCCTGCTAAAGCATGGTTTCCTAGACTGGCCATTGTCCAGTCAGGTTTTGATTATCTCCAAAGATGGAGAGTCCACAACCTCTGTGGGCAACCTGTTCCACCCTCATGATAAAGAAGTGTCTTCTTCTGTTCAAATGCAATTTCTTGTGTTTCAGTTTGTGCCCACGGCCTCTCATCCTGTCACTGGGCATCACTGAACAGAGTCTGGCTCTGTTCTCTTTACACTCTCCCTTCTGATATCTATACACATTGATAATATCCCTCCTTGAGCCTTATCTGCAGGCTAAACAGTACCAGCTCTCTCAGCCTTTTCTCATATAAGAGATGCTCCAGTTATCATCTTTGCAGCCTTTCACTGCACTCACTTCACTACATACATGCCTTATATCAGGGAGCCCAGAGATGGACGCAGTACTGCATGTGCTGCCTCATCAGTGCTGAATAGAGAGGAAGAATCATCCCCCTCAACCTATTGGCAACACTCTTCATAATGCAACCCAGGATACCTTTGGCCTTCTTTGCCACCAAGATAATGAACATGTTTGCTCATGTTCAATTTCTTGTCTGCCAGGACCCCCAGGTCTTTTTCTGCGAGCTGCTTTCTAGCAGGTC
The DNA here is from genome assembly GCF_003343005.1 of Rhea americana. NCBI lineage: Eukaryota > Metazoa > Chordata > Aves > Rheiformes > Rheidae > Rhea > Rhea americana. The sequence continues at coordinate 14,474 of NW_028185506.1, read as the reverse complement.
AGCCCACAGCCTGCACTGATGCATGGGGTTATTCCTCCCTAGGTGCAGGACTCTGCACTAGAGTTTGTTCCTCTCTGCCCATTTCTCCAGCCTGTCGAGGTGCCTCTGAATCGCAGCACAATCATCTGGTGTATTAGCCATTCCTTGCAGTTTTGTATTGTCTGCAAACTTGCTGAGAGTGCATTCAGTCCCATCATCCAGGTCATCCTTGAAAAGGTTAAACAAGATCACATTCAATATCAAACCCTGGGGGACACCAGTAGTGACTGGCCTCCAGTTGGACAATCACTGATTGCAACCTTCTGAGCCCAGCAGTTCATCTAGTTTTCAGTCCACCTCACTGTCTGCTCATCTAGCCTGCATTTCATCAGCTTGCCTTTGAGGATATTATGAATCAAAAGCCTTACTAAAGGCTAAGATAAACAACAACCACTGTTCTTCCCTCACCCACAAAGTCAACCTTATCATCACAGAAGGCTGTCAGATTGATAAAGTGCAATTTTGCCTTTTTAAATCCATACTGACTTCTCCCAGTCACCTTCTTGTCCTTCACATGTCTTGAAATAGTAGCTAGGATCAGCTGCTCCATTACCTTCCCAGGGATCAAGGTGAGACTGACCAGCCTGTAGTTCCCTGGGTCCTCCTTCTTGCCCTTTTGTGAAGTTTCACATTTGCTTTCTTCCAGTCCTCAGGTACCTCTCTCTCTTGCCATTACCTTTCTGAGATGCTTGAGACATGGCCTCACAATACCACTAGCCAGCTCCTTCAGCACTTCTGGGTGCTTCCCTTCAGGGTCCACATGGATGTTTCATTTGCAAGTGTTCCCAGCTCCTCATCAACTACAAGGGGAGAGAACCCATTCTGAAATTGCAAGTCTTCAGCTAGAGCAGGAGCCCTCTTCCTGATGCCAGAAGTTACTAGCTTCCAGCTTTCACTACTGTAGGAGTTTCCACTTTCTGACCCAATAGGTACTGATGCCACCTCACTCTCTGCTACAGTTGGAGGTTTGGGCTCCTGAAGCTACAAAGTTCTAGAGAAGATCAAATAGATCTCTTCATTATACTCTCTGATGCTGTGCAGTCTGCTGACTTCCCACAGCTCCATGACTTGGTGGCACAGTTTCTCAACCACTACACACCTGCTGGCACAAAGACCATCTGCCTCAGCCGTGGGGCAAGAGGCCCCAAGTCTGAGACTTGCAGAGTTGCGTCCTCCATATGAGACTCCGTCTGGATCAAAGCCTGCGATGTCGCAGGAACGGTTACTCCAATAGCAGCTGGGGGCTATGCCCGGTCACCACAAGAGTTGAGGATGTGTATCCTGGTCTGAGCAGTGCTGTCATGTCCTTTTTTGTGCACTGCTGCACAAATTGCCATGTCTATTGGTTCTCTCTGTTAGCTGCACTCAAATCACTGAAGTTCCAGATGATTACAAAGACAGCTGCTGTATTTTATCCAATTTTTCCTATAAAACACAGACATAATTTTTGATGATAGGATCAGAACCATGAGCTCACTAATTTCCTCTGTAGCAGTAGCTCAATGTCATATTCCTGTTCTTTCTATCCCAAGAAAGACCCTGAGGACTAGAAAAGAAATATCTGAGAGTTGTCTCTCCTGGGTTCTCTAATGCTTGTGTTTTGAAACTACAAAAGGGAAGGCTGCATGTTTCAAATTCAAAGACAATAAGCGCTAGGATTAGGTAAACACTGTTTCCAGTGGATTGGAAAGCCTCTAGCAAGTGGAGACTGTGTTGGTATAGAAGATGAGACTATAGACTGGTAGGAGAAGAAAAGGACTGCAAGGTTAGGTGGGGAAATGATGAAGAATGGTACTGCTAGTTTATGGAGAAAATACAAGTAACTTAGCTAAAAAGGTAGGGTTTAGGAGCTGTGGTAGGAAAATGAAGAGAACAGAAACTATTGATTGTGGCAAAGGAGATAAAATGGGTATCATCAGTCAGCTGAGTGAGTAGGCCCGTGCAGCCACCTGCACGCCTGAATTTTGCTCCCTGGCCCTCACAATGGCACTGGGGGACAGAGGCTGATGATTTAGATCTGCTAGTTCTCAGCCCCACTGGGAAATCTCATGAGAAAATTGAGCTGTCTGTCTTCCATGCAGGATCTGAATAAACAGGGCCTGAGTCCACACATTGAATGAGGAAATATGAAAGGGCTGTAAATGAGCACAGACTCCTACCACCACAAGCACCTCAAGAGAGAGAAGTCCTGTAAAAGGCAAAGAAGAACAAGAGGACTAGGATAATTCAGTTCCACTGTTTATCATGTTTCACATGCACAAAGGAGATGAATTACAGTTCTTCATTTCTGACAATTTTTATCTTATGAATGTTTGACCTTACCATATTAATGGTGTTCTTCTAATACATTTCTAAGGGAAAGAATTCATATACACACACACCCACATAGCATGTGTGTACTTACTTAACACGCACGTCAGATATATGTTTTGATTCAAAAACACTTAAAGAAGCTAGTTTTTAGTTAATCTCAATTACTCTTATAACTGGTATGCTTCCTTTAGAAAATAATATGTTTTTTTTGTTTCTGAGTTTTATAAAAGATCTAGAAAAAATAGGTTAAATGAAGACTATTAGTTTAAATAGAGCAGCATGCAGTCCATTTGAATAACCAATCTGCACCCAGATAGCTTCCGATGTCTTACAAAAATTGCGCCCAGATTTTGCTTCCCTAGAATCTAACCTGCATCTGGCCCCCAGGTGCTTTAAGTGTCAGGAGACCTATAACTTGCTGGTATGCACATACATGGACTCACAAATATGTGCCGCCTTCAGGCTAGAGCTCTCCATCATCCTGTGTGCCCCATATAAGCTAGATAAAATGAAGCAGGATCTAAAATCATTGTTTCTTTCCACCAAGTCCAGGCGAAAAATTGAAACATGCTTAGGGTTTTTAAGAAACATCTAATGCTTGTCATAGTGTGCGGTAACTAAAACATCAGAAAGTTTGCAAAGCAGGTAGTAGGTATAGCCTGTTTTTCAACTATTGAAATATCTTCTGCCCCGCTCTAAAAAGAAAGAAATACTTCCTTGGAGTATCATAGTACCAGAAATGCCATGAGCTCTGATTCTATCTATCTTCTGTGCTGCTATTGCTTTTAGTGATAAACGTAAGGAGAATGGACACACTATTACATTTACTTTATTCCTAACTCCTACAGTGAATTTGCTGTCCTGAGTAAAAGTGCTGTTAATAGGCCATGTCAAGAACATGTGCTGTAAGTCAGCTATGCTCTTGCTTTTGAAATGGCAGAAACCAAAATTTCTTTGAATGCTGAGGAGATTCAGGACAGCATGTAAGCTGTTATTAGGTTCATTAGATTCTAAGAAACAGATTAGAACAGAGCTGTCTTAGAGATGATTATGTGTCTGTGATACGCTGCAGAAACATTTATAATTGACCAAGTTAGTCCAAATCTTCTGTACTATTAACTATTAACGGTATTATGATTCCACAACCAATGACTGGTTAACTTCTAGAGTTTAAATTTAATTTGCCTGGGTTTAAGTGAAGATTTTTAAGTTTAAGTGAAGTTTAAGTCTCCTTTTCCTTTGCATTGGAGAAGTTATCACATAGTGCTATGGCTACCAAATTCCATGAACTCAGCAGAAAGTTGCCTGGGGACTTCCAGACACTGTATAATGTCATGGCAGTCATATTATTCTTACATAGGATGCAGCACACTATTCTTCCTGCCTAAATGAGCCTGGCTAATCAGCAAAGACAGACAATAATAGAACTTTACTCCCCTTTCCCTTCCCGTTTCTCTCCACCTTTTCATAGGTCTGAACATGAATGGGAACTTCTCACTGTGGGCTTTAACTGGATTCTGTATAGTGGCATAAAGCATGTCAGAAACTATTTTTTCCAGTTCTTTTTGAAATCTGCAACTGATCAGATCTACAGTATTTCCCTAACAAAGGCATTCACAGACCAGCTGAAAGGGGGACTTGAGGGAGTCTGACTGCAAACGAGACAAGAACTCCTCCTTCTTTTTCAATAATAAGCATATGTGCTTTCTCATACATGTGTGTAGGTTACAGTTTGATTTATGTTAAGACCTGATGTATCCTCAAAAATTTTTCTGGCAGAGCTATGTGAAGATGCTAGAACAAAGAACATCATACACACACAAACACACAGAAATAATCACACAAAAATCCACATGCATCCTGTTAAATCATTGCCTATTGTTTCCTTTAAGGTATCCTTAATAAAGTTTTTTTTTTTCCCCTTTTGTTTCTATAGATGCTCCCTGGTATGGTTTTGTAGAGCACATTTATGACATGAAATGGAGCACAGTCCCATGAGCTGGTGGAACCCTGAGGGGGTAAACCCTCACCAGTCTGTGCAGTTATGCTTAACTCTGGCAGTAATTTTGGCATGTTCACACAGCACTAATTACGATCTGCTGAAGCATCTAGATAGGATTATTAGCTGTGACCCAGCCTTTTGCAAATGTAGCTTTTCTGAAGTCCTCAAATCACAGTGTTATGCAGGTAGGATAGGACCTTTGGAGGTCACCTAGTCCAACACCTGGCTCCAAGCTTTGTTGATTAGAGCGGATTGCTCAGGGCCTTGCAATAACTCTGAATAACTTCAAGGATGGAGATGCCATAGTCTCACTGGACACCTATTCCAATGTTTGGCCAGCCTCATGGTGATTTTTTTTTCCTTATATTGAATCAGAATTTCCCATATTCTAATTTGTGGCTGTTTCCTCTCATTCTTCCACTGTGCACTTCTGAGAAGTGTCCGACTGTGGTTTCACTATTCCTCCCATTATAGAGTTGTAGACAGAAGAAAGAGTTTTGCTGGGAAAAACATTCTCAACTCAGGGAATTTTACTTAATTTATTGCCACTTCACATAAACTTTAAATTATTGTTTCTAGTATAAGAGAAAAATAATTAAACAAACACCTAAGGAAACACCTCTTCTCCAGGCTCAGCTTCAGCCCACTAACTTCTCCTCTTCCCCTCCTTCCCACTGCCCTCCCCCCTTCCTCATTTTCCAAAACTTCTCTTGTTTTCACTTAAGGTTACACTCAGTCCATCCCATCTCTTTTGGTATGGGGATGGGCAGTGCAGGCGTTTGGGGTCCGTGTATGTACTTTATGGCATTCTTTGCATTTTACTCATTTTCCTCAACTGATCCTTAATTCTCACTTCTCTGCTCTGTCATGGATTCTCCATGGGCCACAGTCCTTCAGAGCATGCCTCCTCCAGCACGGAACACCTCCTTCCAAGAGCTCATTTCTAGCTATGTACCCCAAAACATCCCCTTACATGTGTCTCCTCTGTTTCTCCCCATTTTCCTAATGGTATCCTTCAGGTATCTCCTTCCTTTTTCCTTTCACATGTCTCCTGTCCCTAGCAGCTGCTGCTTTATCTTAAAAACATATTAGCCAAGGTGTCATCTGCTCCTTTAGTTGGTTGAAATTTTGGGGTGTGGTAGGTTGTTTCCATTTGTTTTAGAGCTGGCTGGAGTGGGCTGTAACTGGTGCAGAGCAGTTCATGACCTGCTTCTATACAGGCTACCCTGCTTCCACTTGCTACCCAGGCCCTGCTGTTTATGCCCAAAACATCAGATCTCCTGTGAGCCATCTCTTCTTAAAAATGAACATACCTAGTTCTTTCAGTCTCTTCTCCTATGTCATGCTCTGCAGGCTCTTGACCATCTTGGTAGCCCTCCAAATTTGGTCTGGTATGTTGAAGTCCTTCTTGTACTAGGAAGTCCTACAGTGGACACAGCACTCCAGAAGAGAATTTACGAGTGCTGACTAGAGTGGAAAATCACCTCTTTCACCCTGTTGTGAATACAACCCAGAATGTGTTCAGCCTTCTTTGTTGCAAGGGCAACCATCAGGTCTCATCCTTTTCTTCAGAGTTGCTACCCAGATAGTCACTGCCAGCCTGTACAGATCGATATGATTATTCCCTAGATACAAGGCTTTGAATCTACCTTTTTGATCTTCACAAGTTTACTATCAGGCCATTTTTCCAGCTTCTCTAGGTCCCTCTGAATCGCAGCCATGCTCTTCATTGTATCATCTGCTTCTTTAAGTTTGGTATCATCTGCATCTTGCTAAGAGTATACTCTGTCCCATTGTCTAGGTTGTTAATAAAGGTATTACACAGCATTGGGCCTAGTGTTAGTTCATCAGAGATACCACTGGTTACTGGCCCTCAGATGGATTTTGTGTCACTGTTCATTCCTATTTGTGCCTAACAGTCCACCAAGTTTTCCAGACACACCTTATCACTCAGTCCTTATTTGGCTATAAGGATGTTATGCTAAGAGATTATGCCAAAAGCCTCAATAAAATTAAGGCATACAACATCCACTATCCTTATCTGCATAGCCAGCCATCTCATCATAGATAGCAATCAGGTTGGCCAGGTATGATTACCCTTATTAAATCCAAACTTGCTGTTCCCCAGCACCTGCTTGCCTTTCCTGTATCTGGAAATGGCTTCCAGGAGAACTTGCTCCTTAACCTTTCCAGATTAGGCTAACCATCCTGTTGTTCCTTGTGTTCTCCCTGTGGCCCTTCTTGAAGACAGGTATTATGTCACTGTCTTCTCAGTAGTCAGGAACCGTTCCTGATTGCCACACATTTTGGAAGATGATACAAAGCAGCATCATAGTGACAGTGGCAAGCTCCCTCAGCACTTTCATATGCATACCAACTGGTCCCATGGACTTAAGTATTTCCAGCTGGCTTAAGTGTTCCTTAACTCTGTCTTCCTGTACTGTGGCTAAACATCTCCCAACATTTTATAAGTAAGCTCAGGGTTCTGGGAGGCCAGAGAGTAGAGCTTGTCAGTAAAAAGTCAAAAAATAAAACATTGAGTATATCAGCTTCTTCCATCTTTTTTGTCACTAGGTTCTTCCATCCTGTTGAAGAGTGGGCAACACTTTCTTTAGTCTTCCTTTTGCTGACAATGTATTTAAAGAGCCCTTTTTGTTGCCTTTCACATCCTTCACTTGTTCCAGCCCCAGCAGAGCTTTGGCTTTCATAACTCCATCCTTGCATTCTCAGGAAGCATCTCTGTATTCTTCCGCAGTTGCTCATCCCTACTTCTATCTTCCTGGCATCTACTTTTTGTGTTTGAGTTCAGAAAGGTGTTCCCTGTTCACTCGTGTTGGCCTTCTGCCATGTTTACTTGAATTTCCACACGTCTGAATGTACCATTCTTGTGCTTTAAGGAGGATTTCCTTGAAGATTAACTAGCTCTCTTTGGTCGATTTGCCCTCAGGACAGTTTCCCAAGCAATTCTGACAAGAACAAGCCAAAAGCTGCTCTCCTGCACTGCAATTCTACTATTTGTGTCTTCATTTTACACAGGATTTTGAACTTCACCATTTTACGATCACTGCAGCCAAGGCTTCCCTTGACCTTCACAATCCTGACCTTTACAATTATTCTTTGTTTGTGAGTAATAGGGCCAGCAGAGCATCTTTCTTAGTCATCTCATCAATCACTTGCATCATGAAATTATCTTCAACACACTCCACAAATCTTCCAAATTGCCTGTGTCCAGCTCTTTTGTACTTCCAACAGATATTTGGGTGGTTCAAGTGCCCAGTGAGTACTAGGGCCTGTGATTGCAAGGTTTCTTCTGGTTGTCTGAAGAGAGTTTCATCTATTTGCTCATCTTGATCAGGTGGTGCATAGCAAATGCCTGGCACAACATCACCTGTGTTGATCTGTCTTCTGATCCTTCCCTACAAGCTCTTGACTGATTTGTCACCATTCCAAGGCAAAGCTCTGTGCAAACCTGATCTGACTGATTATTTCTGCTTTGGTCTCCTCTACATTTCCAGTTCTGGAACAAGAGTAGCTCAAGTCCATCTGCATTTATCAGTAGAAATCATACTTTGTGGCTCCTGCAAAAGGAATTGTTTCAGTCCAGCTGTCGAAAGAAAAATTGAAACTCCAGATTGGAATTAAAAAAAAAAAAAAACGTATTTGTAATCTTTCATGTTCTTTTGAGAATCCTGACATGTTGGAGAGGGTTATCAATGGAAAATAAAAAACAAACAAACAAGCAAAACAACAAAGAAGGGGAATGTATTCTGTATTTGGCTATGAATGAAGCATACGATCACCATCTTTTCATCTGCTGGCCAGGTTTATAGCTTTGGGTCAGCTTAAGAAAGCTCATTTTCTGTGTCCACAAGTTATCTTCCCTTTACCAAATGAAAATCCACCAAATGAAAGACCACAGTGAGGTCTTCACTGTGGAAGAAATTAGCCTAACAGTTAGTGACAGCTCCAGCTGAGCACAGAGCAAGGGGCTCTGAACTGGGCTTTATGTTCAGTAGGTCAACAGAGAGAATAATGGAAAGAGGATGATGTGTTCCCTGTAACCTATGCTTCTTGAGAGGAGAAGGTTGGTGCTGTACTCGAGAGCAGGTGTAGCTTCCTTCAGGCAGGATGTTTAGTTTCTGGCTACTGGAACTGCAGTAAAATCTAGTTACGAGGTTATAATTGCAGCAGTCAAGTCCTCGTCCTGTAGAGCGAGGCACAGTTATGAGCTAAGCATGGATGGTCTTCTTCCCATGAGGGCAGAAGAAAGATGTAATAGTACAGAAGATGGATGCTGTGATAAGGACTGTAAGGAGAAAACAATAAGCATCTGAAAAGATTTTATCGTTCCTGACTATCACTTCAGTCCTGTCAGACCTCAAACTCATTGTGGTTCCTTCAGGCCAAATCCCGTTTCAATACTTAGCATGTCAAGAGATGGAAATAGTAATGCTGTTTTTCAGAGAGAGAGAATTTTCCTGTCTCTCTCTGATGAGGGGGTGACTGCCTATGTTCTCTAGCTGTGTTCTCCAGCTAAGTCTACCAATGACCTGCAATGAGAACAAAGTGCCAGACTGCATTTCAGTAGCTTCATTTTCTGTTTTTGTTAGGCTCTTAAAACCTTTGCTCAAGCATCTTCTCAAACATAATCATACCCCTTAGGTTCACCGTATCAGCCTGTTCACTTGTCTTGTTTCTTTTACCACAATCACAGTGCCCCAGCATTAATCATTCTCCCCAGTGCCACATACATTAGGTCTAGTCTTTCTTAATGGAAAATATGTGTTTTAGATGAAATTTAAAATAATTATATATGTGTTTGGGAGAGGGAAAGAGAAGAGATTACTGACAAATTACTCTTTTTAATTGAAAGTTTTAGATAGATAAAACACCTGCACATGATATTGCATGTGAAATTACTGATGCAGTCTTAACTGGGGCAGTGTCTATCAAAATCGTTTTAAAATGAACGAAAGAGCTCAGGGATATGACTGGATTAACTTGTAATACAGGGAACTGACACAACTAAATAATGCATGTGCCAGGTGATTCTTCTTGGGTAGTCTTTCTTACATCCTTTCCCCAGTAGAGAGCAGCATCTCACCAAATGTTCCTTCTACATCTTCTTCCTTACTTAGCAAAGCTGTAAAATTGATTCATGGTTAATGTCACATTTGAGTTAATTCATCACAGCTTCGGTTACAGTGAAAGTCTTGGAGATATGTGATACAGTATTACTTAAGGGTGATTTTAAAAGTCCCTAGGGAGGGACAGTGAGAAGTCCAGTACACCCTAGCACTGTCATATGGTTTGCTGGATGAACACATACACTAGGTAGTATTCCCTGTTTGGTAGCTTTTGTTTACTTTATATAAGCATAATTTGCAGCATACATGTGTTAGATTAAAACTTGTATTCTAATCCTCACATTATAGAGTCATTTGTTCTATGTCAGCTCACATCTACTGGAATCATGCTTGTACATGGGTCTGGCTGATATTTGCATCTCTATCTGATTTCATCCATGCCTTCTTTTTGTAAATGCCAAGTCGGAAAGAAGAAATAATATCATGTGACTGCAGAGACTAGAATGAGTCAAAGCGTACATTCTGATTCTCTTGAGGACATGCAACAAACTTTTACCCCCCAAAAAAATCTCTCCTTAATATTTTTGAAAGTTGTTTAAAAATCTTGTACCTGTGTGTGTATATTTTTGATAAGTTTGCTTCTTTGTGGAGTACAACATTTTTCAGCAGAGGCTAGATGTGTTGAAATGATACGCTTTTCTGATTTTTCTCCTTTCTATTTTAGCTTAAACCTCAGGAATGCCATGTGAAATTTTCTTTCTGGGGGACTTTAGAGGCACACATTGTGCAGACTCATGCTTTCACTAGTGGGGATAACTTCTGCTAAAGTTTGAAAAAAGATTTCCTTCTTTTTTCAAACTAATTCAAATACTAACTCATTGATGAAATTATATGGATAATAACAAACACAAAAAGCTCAACTGCTAAAATCCTTGTTTTCCCTTGATGCTTGCCTTTTATTCTTTATCCCCTTGTGTTGTCATTCAATTCACTAAGCGTGTTAGAGTCTCTAGAAGAGAAGCCTCCTATTTTTTTGATGAGCTCTTATATGCCTGTATCCTGTTTGGATTCAGAGAGTACTATTACTGTAAATCTACTTCTCTCAGTTTTATGCAGGTCTGAAGCTGACAGGCAAGAGAGGCATGAGCAGGTTGTCAAAGCAGTCATATGTAAAAGTTAGTACAACAAAGCTAGGGGAAGTAAAGCTAGCTTAGCAAAAGCAAGAGATAGTTAACCTTTCCAAGGATCACTGGGAAAGGTAGCGTCAGGCAGACAAGATCCTGTTCTGAGTTTGAAAACATGTATTACCTCTCACTCACATAAGAACATAAGGGTGAAAGGTCTGTAAAATATTGGTGAATTTATTTTCCCATAGTAGCAGTGGATGGATGGAAGAAGACTGAACTGTCAGACTGTAGCAGTATGCGTATGTGTATGCAATGAGAAGAAACGACGGTTCTCCAAGAAGCCAGGGACCTGAGTCAGGGCTGAGCTACCACCACAGGGGGACTGGCAGTGGTACATGAACATACATTGACCTGTTAATTGATGAACTGGGTATGTGTGAGCTGACAGACAGGGAACAACAGTGTTATGTTAAGCTGCTATGCCAAGGTTTGCAGTGATGTTATGGAGAGCAGGCATAAAGAGGGAGCAATAATAAAAAGAGCCCCTGCAATGGGTTTATGCCATCTGTTTATGTAAATGTTTGCTCTCTCAGCTAGGGTATGAGGTGAACTAACTGCCTAGGCCATATCCTGAATATCTTTAGCCTTGACTGTGGATCCCCTTAGGAATTCTGCTCTGTCGAGTCATTGCCATCATTTTCATATTGTTAAAGTCTTTAAGTCTTCTGCATGCTGGAACATTTCCCTGTAATCTGGGTCTCTAACAAACTACTGTCATCACAGATGTATCACAAACAGCTCTTGCCCCAGGACACTGCATGCTTCTGAAGAACTGCTTCCCTGACATTCCAGTGACATGCAAGGATTTTCTCTTTTTGTCTTACAATCCTCATCTTTATCTGTTTGTTTTTTAAAATGAATAAATTATACACTACTATCTTTGTGTGTTATAAAATCTCTCTTGCATTATATTTTATCTTAAAAGGCAAAAGATTCTCTTAGTTACATAAGAAAATAATGGTTATTTTAATAGAAAAAAACATGATCACAATCTTTATACAGCTGTGACTGGAGTTTCTATCTGATTTTATAACAGTATTAAACTCTACAAAGACTTCCAAAACAGTTTAATAGTATTGATTTTGAAAATCCAGGTCTTACCTTGTTATTATTGTCTTTATTCTGATAAGAGAAATGAGTATGAGATCTGTTAAATGATTGATACAGTCACAGCTGTGTCCTCTCTAACAATACCCTGTGATTCTAGTAGTAATGGTAAGTAGTAATGGTAAGCAAAAGTTTGTTTCTGATTTGAAAAGTGATCACTGAGGAATAGCTCCACTTAAATCAATGTATCTGCACCCTGTATGCAATTGACTGACATGTGCTTTCTTTAGAAATAAAAGCAAGTCTTTATGCCTTTTTTTACACAGTTAAAAGAGAGTGGAATTTCCTTCTATACATAGATTTGTGTTCTGCTCCCCCTTCTGCAGCACAGTAAATAACTGCTGTATCAAACTTACAGTTACTGCTCTTCTAAAAAGTCTGTGTGGGTACCAGAGTCATACAGATGCCTGTGAGGGCTGATTTTAAAGGCAGTAGTTTCCAGAAGAAATTATACTTTGAACAGTTCATCTTATCTGTTCTAATTCGGTGGACTGGAATTCATTTATGCTAGATTTAATTTGGGGTAAGATTCTCATAAATATACTTGGGGGTAGAGATACTTGAAAAAAAGGAAATCTTAAAGGCTATATATAGAAAGCAGATTTGGGTTGAGATTCAGCTGTCTAAGTGTCAGTATTTAGTGTCATCTGAGCAGTTCTTTGATAACCTGTTTATTTGGGGATGCTTCAGAAGGGGTAGATCTTCCATGAGTCCTATGTCATATCTGTCTACCTCATGCAAATGTCTTAGATGTCCTAAAGTGTCTGAAATTCCACCAGATCCTTGTGCATAGGCAATTGAACTGCACCTTTTGAAACAGAGAAATAAAAATATTTATAGTTTCCAAAGAGCTGTCAAAATTATTTTCACCCATTCATCTATGATAACATCTAAATAAATCTACAGAGCCAGAATTTTGGTTGCTAATTGTCTACAAAATATCTAATGGCCAGAAACTAGTTGCAGAAGTTGTCTGGGATATTGGAAGTTAAGCAGACTTATTGAAGGGTTATTAGAATTTAACTGGAATATTACAGTTTTCTGTTTGGACAATCAAAATGGTAGCTTCCCAGCAGCCTACTTTGCAGATTTTGGTCCATTTAACTCATTTTCTGCAAAAGAAAAGCAAAGAGCCCTTCAAGGCTGCCTACAGAAGAGCTGAAAACAAATTTGAAGATAGAAAATAAAGTGGAGGCTCAAGAATTCAAAGCAGACACTAGAATCCAAAAGTGTGCTTTTGATTTTTGCTTTGTTTTATTTTATTTTGCTTTTTTGGTTACTGTTTTCTTCCTGCAGTGAGAAAGCAGAAATGATGATGCTTTCAAGTTGGGCAACAGGCAAGCCACTAAGCTCCCAAAATGGAATATTTTAGAATCCTGTCTCATGAACAGCACCTAGGCTTTTCTGTTTTGTTTTGTTTATTGCAAATCAATATGAAGTTGTTTTCCATGCTCAACATTTTCCAGGGGATGCTGAGTCTATTTCTTTGGACCAAATTTATTATTAAGCTTTTGGAGGTAATAATTTACCTCCCAAATAAATAAATAAGAAATAATAGATTCACAACTAGAAAATGGATGTAAATTTTGTGTTATGAGCTCAGTGCAGCTTGGGATGACCTCTTTAAGATGTGAATACAGATCTCAAGAATCTTGTCATGTCTTCTGGAACTTACTTCTCCGCTTTTGAAAAACAGCCTAGGTTATCCATGCTCCTTTCCATGTGCACTGTCAGCACTGAAACAGGATGAAGCCTTTTATCTAGGAGTTCTCTCTCTACAAAATGCAATTTACAAACACCAGATGAAATCCATGCCACTGCTACATTTCCCTTACATTAGGACTAAGGTAGAGGTGGCATAAAAGGTCAAACCTTGAAATGCTCATCATTAAGCTGCAGAAGCTTTCTACAGATACTGCAAATGACAAGGGTGTTCCTTCAAAGCACCATTGCCCCTCTGAGATGCAACATCGCTTAGCTCCCATTGAGGATTGGCTAACATGTAGCTGCTATTCCGGCAAAGTAAAATACAGTCTAACATCCCTTCAAATGTAACCAAAGTCGTAGTTCATCTGAGTCACAGTGCATTGAGAGTCAAATTAGTGTTGCTCTGTTCCACTTCTGAGAGTGTCAGCATGTGGTCCATGACTCCTGCTCTTTCTCCTGTGTATCTGCCAGGTGTTGGAGCTCATGAAGGAGCTATGCCTGGAGGTCTATTTGCTCATGTTTTATAATTATGATCTATTTCCAGCTAAAATGTTGAATGTGCTAGACTAAAGGGAAGAGTTGAGGGCCCTGTTACTAATGTTTTATTCTCCTACTTACTGTAACCATTCTGGATTTTAGCCAGCACATATAAAAGAATATGTCTATGCCTTTATAATTCTGCATTGCCATTTCAGCACTCTGGATTTTAGCCAGTGCATGTAAAGTGTGTGGCGTTAATTCAATTTCAGGTGTTTTGCTAGACATTTATTTTTGATAGATATGTCCATGACAGAGATGATGTCTGTTTAAAATAAGAATTTGATTCATTATTAGAAACAACCTTTTGCCGCAGCCCATTCTTGGCAAGCACGGGAAGGAACACACACACATCAATGTGATGCAAGTTCAATCCAACTTTATTCCTTTTCCTACCTAATTTATATATCTTTTCTAACAAGCTCATGTATCAATGCGTTTCGCAAAGCATTTCTATTGGTTGCCTAATATTGTCCAAGCGCATCTATTCAGTTT
>NW_028185505.1:0-2057 GCF_003343005.1 Rhea americana | reverse complement strand
CCCAGTTATGGGGAGGAAAACTCATGATACTCTGCAATATGTCCTTGCACCAAGTTCCCTGAATTGAATCAGAGCCTGTGAAAAAATCTAAACCAACATTCAACATTAATGAAGCACAATGGATTGATGATATTAAATTTTCACATCAAAAGACATTTCTTATTGGTGTTCCTTTTGTAGCCACATGCATACATCAAGGCTTTACTAGTTCAATCTTATTTGCTCTGTAGAAGCTATGTGGTACATCTTCTTATTTATGATAAGTAATAACAAAATTATTTTTAAGTTTTGAGCTAGAAATAAAGCAAACATGAGTTTAAGGTTTTCTGTTTAATTTCTTGTAATGACAATAAGACAAGCTTTTGCTGATGCACTCATCAGACTTAACTTAAAAAAATCCTGAGGAAGAAAACCATCACGAAATTGCCAGATGCCATTTTTGTAGACTTGCTTTAAAAAGATTGCTCAACAATACCTTTCTCAATTACGTTATAAAAAAACAAACAAAAAAATACCACACAAGTTCCCTTCTCCCCCACCAAAAAACTCTGATGTTGATGCAACACAGGAAGTTGAGCAAAGATTAAATAAAGAAAAAAACATGAATATCTTCCCTTTCAAATTTTCTCCAGATTTTGTGATGCAAGATTGCTCTAATTCTTCAGTGAGTCTCCAGATTAGAACTGAAGTTTCAGTGTAAATGAAGGAGAAAGAAAATATCCCACTGAATACTAACAAAAACTTGACCTCCGTCGTTACAAATCGTTAAATATCAGAATATAAAGGAAATGCTTCCCTTATTCCTTCCCCAAACACACCCAGAAACTTAGACTATATTTTCTTAAAGATAAGGTATAAAGAGGTTAATGCAGAAGCCATGTCAGCATCCTTGCATTGAACATTTCATGTTATTATGGCATTCATCAGTAAATCAGTCCGTTTAAATCTGAATAATGAAACTGGAGACAGGAGATAGTTATGCTGCATCTGTGTACCAGATCAACTTTTGAAACAACTTCTGACTTCAGCACTACTTTAATAACAACTTCTTTGCCTAAAAATGTTGCCAGTATTTTAAGATAAAACTAAACCAGACTTCAAAAACAGAAATTCATGTGGAATGTTCTATTACAGCGTCATTTTCAGGATACTCTGCTGAACTATATTTAGAGGAATGGCTTGACTTCACCTTTCACTTAACATGTTATCTTAAAGTACCAGTATTACCTGTCACATGGGTTGCTCTAGCTAGAGTTAAGATCAGAGCCCTGTTAAGTTCTTCTGATTCTGCTGAAAGAACAGTTTTAGGATCACTGGGGAATCGTGTAAATTGTGGTTGTACCTCCAAGCTGCCCAAAGCTGTGATTAGCCGTAAAGCAGTACTCYCAACACTAAAAAGGAAATAGTACAGTTAGCAAAGACCATCTATACGACTGCTTCCAAGATTCCAAAACACTTCAACCACCTTCGTTTTTTGCTTCAACTACTATAGAAGCATTTGTTTTTAGAAGTGGTATTCTTAACCTTTTGGAAAAATTTGGACTTTCCACCAGTTTATTAACTTGCTTTCAACCACTTAAACACTTTATTTTCAAATGAAGCTCCCACAGGTTGCTTTAGTGRTTTCTAGATACCTATATTTTAAAACATTAAAACTCAACAAACAACTAAAAAACACAAAAACATAAATTAAAACTCCTTCCTTTCGTTTCCTTTTGAACATCTTTGTTAGACTAGCAGATACAGATAAATAAGTAAAYACAAGAACAGAAGAAAAAGGCATGAATAAGACATGGGAAGCTGCAAAGCAAACTACCTCCTAAAAGAAGGCAGCACTAAACTGTCCTTATTAAAGTAATCAGGAAGTACTGCTTTTGATTTCCACTTTTTCCACTGCTCTTCACACTAGTTATTTCAAAGCAGTAAGATACTCCTATAACACCGCCTCTCAAATCTCAAAGCTATAGATTAGATATGCACAACTAGACTGGATTTAATTAAGGTAGTAACGTCCAGATTTTATATTTCACACTAATACACAAAACAAAATTTCAGTA
>NW_028185504.1:0-2152 GCF_003343005.1 Rhea americana | reverse complement strand
AACTGTGTGTCCAACAGTTCTGCCCTTGCACTTCCCTCATTCGTTAACACCATCTGCTGTATTGGAGAGACACTTTTGCATATTCTGTATAAGTATTTTTAGTTCCTTTTCAAATTGCCTTATTGCCTGCAAGTTAGAGTTGTGCTTTGAAAATAGAGAGAGAAATACAGTATTCTCTGAATCTTTGACTAGTTTAAGTATGTATTTGTTAAATTTAAAACCTGCCAAAATCCAGGTATTATTTCCTTAGCTGCTTTGTACCCAGCAGCTTCTTATAAGAACTGACTTACAGAACATCTCAGGGCTCTTATACCAGCAACAATAACCATAAGAAAACTTGTGGATTGTGACATTAGACCCTGATATATCCAGGGCATGTGTTCTGACAATATTTTGTTTACTATCAGGCCTATAAAAAGATTTTAACACAATTAACAATGCCATAATAAAAACCCTGGAATATCATTAAATTTGTTAGACATTTTTGGAATAAAAATAACACCAGCTGGTTTTCCTTGCTGAAGTCAAGTGTAATTTAGAAATTCATGTAGACTTTCCCTTGTAATACAGGAATCAAGTGCAAAGAGTTCATTTTCAGACAAGTTTTAGACTCTTTCTGGTCTTTATGATGATTGAAATTAATTGAAGTAATTTACTAATTCATTTTAATTATGACAATTTTGGCTATTAATTTCAATCTAGATTTCATGTGGCTTTGAAGGGATATTTTGGCAGTCCTATTTTGGAAAAACAAAACAAAACTCTCGCTGTCTTGAGGCAAGAGTTTGGTAAAAAAAGCTCATACCAGCTTAAGGGGATGTATCTGAAAACTGTGAAGGAGAAAGCCTATACAGCCACTATAGCTAATGCAACAGCCCAATCTGTAATGCCTTTGAAAAGATTTGGGCTGCCTGGGTGCTAACTGCACCTGTGCTCTCTGAACCTCCCAGCCACTGTGAATTAAACTGTTTTAGGAAGAGCTGGGCTATTTCTTGTGGAGGAATCGTAGAGACCATCTTTGTAGCACTAATGACAGAGACTTGCCATCAATCAGAGACTGGTATTTGTATGTCCCAAAGGAGTTAGTGTGCTTAATCAGGACTTAGATGGACAGCACAGAAAATTTAAAAAGCTGTTCTTTGGTATGTGGAATTAAAACAAAGGGAACATACAGAAACTGATTTCCAAGAAAAATAAGCACTGGAACATTGTTTAAATAAATCAGCATGTTACTGATATGAATTGATTCATCAGCACCAGTAAAAATAGGTCCAATCTCCAGTCTTCTGCAATTTCTTTTGTTTCATCTTGGCTTTTCTGAAAAATAGTCATTGTCCAGAAAACTAGAGATTATATTACTCTTGATACAGGATACATTGTTGTTCCTTTTTTTGCATCTAATACCTCAGAGCTCACTCAGAGCCTGTACTTAAAAGGAACAGCAGTGCCAAGGGACACCTGCCTCCTCCATCAATATATGCCACCTCTCTTCCCCAGAGCAGTGGCAACGTGGGCTGATCAGCAGCAGCCTCCTGGCTAGCTGCTGTGGACCTCCTGTGTGAACACTCAACCTGGTTCCAGCTCCGTGTCTGTGGGAATTCAGGCAAACCATCCTTGCAGTTGAAACAGGGAAAGCACTGGAGCCAGAAGACATCATGAGCCAGAAGCTGGGTCACACATGCTAAGGCTTTGTGAACCTCAGTCTCAAAATGATTTTCTTCTTAATCCACAGAGAAGTTAGGGCCTAAAGAGCATATTGGGTCTTGGCTTTCACGTTGGCGATTCTTTTGAGAGATATTCCGCTCTTCCCATGAAATGGCCACAGAGCAAAACATCTCTGGCCAAAGAAGCCAATCTGTTAGCAGAGTAGAACTGTGAAACTATTCTTAATCTAACATTATGTTTTATTTTTTAAATGGGAGCAAGCTAAAGGAACACAATCACAGCTTCCTACATATGACTACTCATTCGGTGTGGCTCCATAAGTAATTCAGTGGTGGGTGTCAGGGGAAAGAAGTCCAACTTCATGAAGGCAGTTCAGAGTCAACCTGCAGTGGCCACCTGACAATTACCTTTGTAGAAAAGATCTCCATCGGACATTTATGTCCATCACTGAAACTACTGGAGCTGCTGTTAGAAGCCTTACAAGTGC
>NW_028185503.1:0-2121 GCF_003343005.1 Rhea americana | reverse complement strand
GCCGGAGCCGCCACACCTCCACCGAGAGGCCCCCGGAGGCGGCGGCCACCGTGTCGCCCTGCACGCTGATCTGGAAGGGCCGGGGAGGGGGATGAGGCGAGCGTGTGCGCACGCGTGTGCACACTCTCCCGCACACACGCGTGTGCACACTCTCCCGCACACACGCGTGTGCACACTCTCCCGCACACACGCGTGCGCGCGGCGGCGAGCGGTAGCAGGGGAAAGACCCCGAGCGGGGCGGCGCCGCTCCCTTACCCCGTTGAGCACGTCGTCGTGCGTCCGGGAGCAGATGGTGCGAGGAGGGTCCGTAGGAATGTGTATCTGGAAGAGAGGGAAGGAGCCGCTGCCGCAGGACACCCCCGGCAGCGCCGGCGGCGGCAGGGATCGCAGGGAGCTGCTCGGACTCGCCCCRCACGCGGCTCTCACCCGGAGCGTCCGGTCCGTGGACGTGGTGTAGAGGGAGCCCAGGGAGTGCCAGAGCCCCGTGATCTGCGAGCGGTGCCCCACGTCGAAGTACTGCGGGGCGAGAACGGAGCCTGAGGCCCCCGCGGCCGCCCGGCGGGGACGCGGCGCTCGCCCGGAGACGTCCCCCCACCCCGCCGTGCGCGGGGGACGGACGCTCCCTACCCGCGCGGGCTGGAAGCTGCCGGCTCCGTTCTCGAAGACGTAGACGCGGCCCTGGTTGTCGCCCGCCCACAGCTGCGCCCCCCGGTACGACATGGACAGCAGGTAGTTTTCCAGCTGGGAAAGAGAAGAGGAGCTGCGGAGAGAGGGAATCCCCCGGCRGGCCCGGCCCGGCCCGGCCCGGCCGCCCACCTGCAGCCGCTGCAGGATGCTGTCGGCGCGGCGGTCGAAGACGACGAGGGTGCGGTCCTCGCTGCCCGAGACGATGAGCCGGTCGTCGGCGGCGAGGGACAGCACGGCGCTGGCGTGCGGCTTGTGGCTCCTCACCAGCGCCTGGGCGGCTGCGGGGAGAGCGTGAGAGCCGGGGACGGCGGCCCCCCGAAACCTCGGCGTCTCCTCCCGAATCGGCCGCGTCCCCGGGGCGGCACCGACCTCGCGGGTCGTAGACCGTCACCGTCTTGTCGTAGGTGCCGGTGACGAGGACGTCGGGCCGGTAGGAGAGGCACAGCACGGCCGCCTTCTCCCTGGGGGACGGAGCGCAGGGGCCGGCTCAGCCCGCGCCGCCGGGGTTCCCCGCCCGGAGCGCGCGGCTCTGCCCGCCCCGGGGCGGCACCTGATCTCCCCGAACTGCTGCCCCTCGGCCTCCATGTCCCACAGCTTCACCGTGCTGTCCCAGGAGCCCGAGCAGACCTTGTTGTCCCGCGAGGCCAAGGACCAGACCCAGCCCTGGAAGAGAAGGGGCCGAGTCGGTCGCCGGCGGCCCCGGCTTCCCGGCGGGGAGGCGAGGGGGAGGAAGCGGAGGGGCGCGGAGCGGCCCCGCCCGACGCCCCACCTTGTGCGTCCCGTTGCGCTCGGTGCCCAGCGCCTTCACCAGCACCTTGTCGGGCGCCCGGCCCAGCTGCCGCAGGTCCCACAGGTTGACGTTGCGGTCGCGGGAGCCCGAGACGCAGAGCGTCCCCCCCTGCGAGGCACGGCGGCGGGAGCCGCGGTGAGCCCGGCGCCGAGCCAAGCCGAGGGAGAGCCGGGAAGAGGAGCGCGGGGAGGGGGCGGGGGGGGTCAGGGAAGGAGCCGGGGCGGAGGCAGAGCAGGTCGGCGCCGTCCCACCTGCAGCAGGAGGACGGAGTCGACGGAGGCGAAGTGCCCCTCGTCCAGGGAGAAGTGCTCCATGGCGCCGCCGTCGCCCGCCCAGCGCTGCAGATGCTCCTCCAGGTCCACGCAGGCGCCCGGCCAGTCGAAACCTTCCTCTGCGGGGGCGACGGGGACGTGGGCGGCCTGGGGGGGGGGAGGGGGACGCCCCCGCGCCCCCCAGCTCCGCCGCCGGACCCACCTTCGAGCACGGGGTAGGCGGCGCGGAGGCGGCGCTGCAGGCGGATGCGCCAGGTGACGGCGTCGCGGGCCACGTCGCGCAGCGCCCGGCACACGCGCGGCAGCACCGCCAGCACCACCCGCGCCTCCAGGTACGAGCAGATCTGCAGCAGCAGCTCCAGCGGCAGCGCC
>NW_028185502.1:0-2189 GCF_003343005.1 Rhea americana | reverse complement strand
CTCCTTCCTTCCTTTTTCTTCCTTTTTACTCTGGCTCCTTCTTTCTTCTGTTTTCTTTCCTGGTTTCCTTCCGTGGTTTTCCTTTTTCCTTGCTTTGCCTCTATTCTTTCCCTTCTCATCTTCCTCCTTCCTTTCCTTCTTTCTCTCCTTCTTCCCCTGCCCTTGTTTTCTCTTTCCTTCGCTTGCTTTCCTCATTGCTCTTTCCTCCTTTCTTTGGGCGGGGTGGCGGGCTCCTTCCTTTCTTACCTTCCTTCCATCTGTCCTTGTTTGACTTTCTGCTTCTCTACGCCTTGGCCTTGCTTTTTCTTGCCTTGCTTCCCTCTTACATTCCTTCTGTACTTCCCCTTTCTTTCCTTTATTCTTCCCTTCTTTTTACTTTTCCCCTGCCTTGCTCCTTACGTTATTTCTTGCCTTGCTTTTTTTCGTTCCTGGGGGTTTTCTTTTTCTCTCTTGCTTCATCTCCTTTCCCTGTTCCTGCTTTCCTCATTTCTTCTTTCCTAGTTTTAGCTTGGCTTGCTGCCTCCCTTCCTTCCTTCCTTCCCGTTCTTATYTCCTTAGGGGATTTCATTTGTTTTCCTCTATTTCTTCCACTGGCTCTCTTTCTCCCATTTCTCCTCTCTCTCTTTTCTTTCTCCTTTTTCTCCCTTTTTCTTTCCTTCTTCCCTGTTCTCTTTGCTCTTTTCTTCCCTCTTTGCCCTTTTTTCTTTGCTCCCTTTATTCCCCTTCTCCCCTTTCTCGCTCTCGTTTCTTTCCTTTTTAGTCTCCCTTTTCCCTTCCTTGTTCTTTCCCCTCCCAGGTTTACCCTCCTACCTTTATCCTCTTCTTGCCTTTGCCTCTCCTTGCTTTTGCCCCTCCCTTTTGCCCCCCCCCCCCGGCTTTTCCCCTTCTTGTGCTTTCATTACTTTCCCTTTTCCCTTTCATTTCCTCTTTTTTTTCCTTTGGTTTCCTTTTCTTCTCTTTCCTTTTTCCTTCTTTTGTCTTGGCTTTCTTTTTCCTCTTTTCACTCAGTTTCCTCTCCTTTTCTCTCCCTTATTCCTTGGCTTGCTCTCTTTTATTCTCCTTATTTTGCCCTTTCCTTCCTCCTTGCCTTTAGTTTCTCTCCTTTCTCCATTTCCTTTTTCATTTTCTCCTTGCATTTTTACTCTCCTGCTTTACCTTCCTTTTTCCCTTCYCTGCTYGGCCCTTCCTTCTTTGGCACTTCCCTCTTGGGCCCTTCTTTGCCCCTTCCCTATTTCTCCCTTCCCTCTTTTTCCCTCCTTTCTTTTGCTTTTTCTTCCTTTTCCTTTCCTTCTCTCCTGCCTTGCTTTTTCTTCCTTTTTCCTCTAGTTCATTTTCCCTGATTTCTTTCCCTGGGTTTTCTTTCCATTTCCTTGCTATCCTTCATGTTCTCTTCCTTGCTTTTGAATTTTTTCTTTCTGTTATTCTTCCCTTGTTTTTTGCCTTGGTCTTTCTTGCCTTTGTGTCTTCCTTCTTCTTTCTCTTTCCCTCTTTCATTTCCTTCCGTGTCCACAATGACCTCACTGGGCTCTGATGGCTTCTCACCCAGGTTTGGCATGCAATAGGAATGCTGGTGACTGCTCAGATGGTTCTCGCAGCCCCGAAGCAGCGCGAGGGAATGGCAGCAAGTCCCAGGGGAATGATGGAGGAGCCCTGGGCAGCAGGACAGCAGCTCTGCAGGGAGCGCCTGGAGGACGTCAGGGGTGGAGCGCCCTCTGATAATTGTGTGGGCACGATGGCAGGCTGCTCTCCCAGTGCCTCCCTCGCCAAGCTCACCTGTTGCTGCACAGCAGCAACACTGTCCACGCTCCTGCTCCGTTTCTGGTGCCTTCTGCTGCCCTCTAAGGGGTCCTCAAAGGACAGGGCTGGTTCTGAGCTGCTCCTGTGCATTACGCTGATGTCACTTTTCAAATGAGGCACCGGAGGGGCAGAGACACATGTTGCATACGTCCTGCTCCTGCTGGGGCTTCTCCCACTGGGCTGATGCATCTCACAGGTTGGAGAATCGCATCTAGCTTCAGGCCCCGCCTTGTCTTGGGCAGAAGCATC
This sequence comes from Rhea americana, assembly GCF_003343005.1. Classification (NCBI taxonomy): domain Eukaryota; kingdom Metazoa; phylum Chordata; class Aves; order Rheiformes; family Rheidae; genus Rhea; species Rhea americana. Next base: position 143 of record NW_028185502.1, on the reverse strand, counting down.
CTCCTGAGCAGGAGCAGCCCCTACGTGTCCTGTGGGCACAAAGAGCCTGGTAGTGAGTTTGTACTGGCCCTCTGAAGGGAAAAGAGGACTTTGGCCGTGGCACCATGCAGCCTGGGCAGATGGCAAGCTGCAGCCTTAGCACC
>NW_028185501.1:0-2126 GCF_003343005.1 Rhea americana | reverse complement strand
AGCACCCGGAGCGGCGTGCCCGTCCCGGGGCAGCGTGCCTACGAGCACCCGGAGCGGCGTGCCCGTCCCGGGGCAGCGTGCCCGTCCCTCCGGGGCGTTTGCTGCCGAGGTTTGCTCCTGTGCTCCGCGGTATTTTGGAGGGAGCGCCGCGGGCAGGAGCGGGAGTGCCCAGGGGCCGAGCRGGCTTGCTGCATCGAAGCCGCGCTGGAGCGGAGCCCGTGCGTCCCACGGTGCCGGCGCCAGCGGCCGAGTGCAGCTCGCTGCCGGTAGTGCCGCAGTCCTGCCCCGCACACCCGCCCCAGGCAGCACCTCTGCCCGCAGGGGCTACCTGTACGCGGGGCTGGAGTTCGGCGCCGAGTGCTACTGCGGCCACAAGATCCAGGCCGCGAACGTGAGCGAGGCCGAGTGCAGCATGGAGTGCAAGGGTGAGCGCGGCAACATGTGCGGCGGCGCGAACCGCCTCTCCATCTACCGCCTGGAGCTGGCCCAGGAGTCCGTCCGCAGGTGTAAGTGCGCGGGGGGCTGTGCGCTGCATTGCACGTTGCACGCTGCGTATTGCACGTTGCACACTGCGTATTGCACGTTGCGCACGCTGCTTTGCACGTTGCACACTGCATCACATGTTGCACGCTGTATTGCACATTGCACGCTGCGTATTGCACGTTGTGCATGCTGCATTGCACGTTGCACACTGCATTACATGTTGCATGCTGTATTGCATGTTGCACACTGTGTATTGCACGTTGCACGCTGTGTATTGCACGTTGCACGCTGCATTGCCCGTTGCGCACTGCCGCTGTGCGTTGCACACCGTCACGGTGCACTGCCCGCTGCCGTTGCACGCTGTCAGCGCAGCTCTCGGCTGGCAGATTAACGAACCCCCGAGTGACCCCGCTGACAAACCGCAGCCGCTCCGGCTCCGCTGCCGGGGGGCCGCAGGAGCGGATGCGAAGGTGCCTCAGGCGCCTGGTTCCTGCCTGGCGGCCTGGGGAGAAGACGCGGACGGTTCAGCGCTGGGCGCGATACGGCCGGGGCTCTCGCTCTGCCCTCGAGCCTGGTTTCATCTGCCGGGAGCCCTGCAGGCAGCGAGGCTGCGCGCCGCGGGGCGGCCGCTCGGCGCCCGCTCAGCGCCTCTCGCCCGCAGACGGCAGCGCGATATTCCGGGGCTGCTTCCGCCGGCCGGACAACGTCTCCGTCGCGCTGCCCGCCAGCCAGACGATGCTCAACATGTCCGTGGACAAGTGCGTCGACTTCTGCACCGAGAAGGTACCAGGGGCGCGTGGGGGGGACAACGGCGGGCGAGCTGCCGTGGCCGAGCGCAGGGGAGTGCCGCGCCGCGAGCCCCCCCCCGCGCCCCGCGCGCGCGTCCGACCGGCAAGGGGAGAGCCGCGCCGGCTGAGTTGGGATCCCGCGCAGCGCGGGGGCTGTCCGCGCCCCAGCTGCACCCGCGCGGATCTGCAGCCGCTGGCGTGCTGGGAGGCCCCGGGACCCCCCCCGTGCCCGGGTGCCCGCGGCTTCGACCGCGCTGGCTGCTCGTGTCCTTGCGGCCGGGCGGGTTTTCCCAGCCGGATGCCAGCAGGGCCGCGGGCAGTGCCGCCCTCGGCGGGGCCGTTYGCTGCCTGCCGTCGCGCTCCAGCCCTGCGTGAAGGAGGTTTCCCCCTCCGCGCCGGCCGTAAACGCTTTTCCCGGGATAATCGGCAACGCCGTCGCGACGGATGGGGCAGAGAAAAGCTCCTCTGCTTTCCGCGGCGTGCAGCCCCCGGCAGCGCTGGCAGCTCTCTGAGCAGCCAGATTTTTACCCTCCTGCCAAAGGCCCCTAACGGCACTGCGGGTCCCGGCTGGGGGTGCTGGGTGCCGCCCGGGCCGGTGCACAGTGGCCCTGCGCCCACGCCGGCGCCCTCGCCGCAGGAGTACCCGCTGTCGGCGCTGGCCGGGACCTCGTGCCACTGCGGCTTCCCCACGAGGCTCTTCACGCTGCACGAGCGCGAGGACGAGCAGCTCTGCGCCCAGCGCTGCGCCGGCGAGGAGTACGAGAGCTGCGGCACCGCYGACTACTTCCTCGTCTACCAGACCCAGGTGCAAGGTGAGGGCGGCGCGGCACGGCGTGGGGCGGCACAGCACGGTGC
>NW_028185500.1:0-2198 GCF_003343005.1 Rhea americana | reverse complement strand
CTCCCAAGCTGAAAGCCTTGTGGGTCCACATGGGGGAGCGTGTGAGTGCAGGGGCTGGGCAAGGAGAGACGCAGGAGGTCTCAGCCAAAGGGTGTCTTTCTCCTGCCACCACAGGAGCATTTCCCCACAGACTCTGCAAACCCTGCGTGCTGGAATCACCTGTCTCCTGGAGAAAGTCAAGAGGACRCAGAGGGAAAAGACATGTGGAGACAGTGATGACGAAGCAGAGTCATCCCTCGGGTAAATATCGCCCGCTGTGGCCTCTGTCTCCCCCTCCAACAATGCCCTTCCTTCCACCCTYGGCAACAGCGGGGACAAGAGGGACTTTTCCTGGCCCACCCGCCGGGAGATAGCAGCRGGATTTGGAGTCCTGCCCAGGCTCCGAGAGCCCTGACACYCAAGGCCGAGCTCTTGTGCACCGGAATAGGAGTCTCATGGGGGACATGGATGCCAGAGACCACTGCAACGCCATCAGCAGCAGGTTCCAGGATACCTGGCCTGAACAAGGCCTGCAGTAGTTCTCTGGCACCTCCCTGCACCTAACACTGGACAGCCGCTTTTTGCTCCATAGCTGCCACATGATCATCAGCCGCCTGTACGAGGAATACTTGTGAATGCTGTCTTTGCCGACAGGTTGGCCAGCCTGGTAAGGAGGGATTTAAACTAGGAAAGATGGGGGAAGGGGAGAGTGGCACAGACGGGGTAGTCAGCAAAACGCAGCTCAAGTCGCAATGCCCCCAGCGGGTGCATGCAGCTGGGGAAGTGTCTGCCATAACCATGGAGGGGGACATGACCATGGRGGAGCGTCTTGCGCTCCTCCTGGGAAACCTGCATGCTCAATTACCTCTCTGAAATGCCTGTGCACCAATGCACGCAGCATGGGGAATAAACAAGAAGAATTAGAGATCGGTGTGTGGTCACAGGGCCTTCATTCCATTGCAGTTACTGAGACATGGGGAGATAGCTCGCATGACAGGAATGCTGTCATGGGTGGCTACGTGCTTTTTAGGAAAGGCAGGCCAGGAGGGCAAGGTGGTGAAAATGCTCTTTAWGTAAGAGTCRCTGGAGCGTATCAAGCTCTGCCTAGGGCGGGATGAAGAGCAAATCGAGAGCTTCTGGGCAAGGATTAAAGGGCAGGCCAAGATGAGCAACACTGCTGTGGGTGCTTACAACAAGCCCACCTGATCAGGAAGAGGAAGTCAATGAGGCCTTCTACAGGCAGCTGGAAGTAGCCTCACAATCACAGGCCCTGGTTCTCCTAGGGGACTTCAGCCACGCTGACATCTGCCAGAAGGACAACGCAGCTAGGCACAAAGAGTCCAGGAGGTTCCTGCAGAGCACTGATGCTAACTTTCTGACACAGGTGGTGGAGGAGTCAACAAAGAGAGGAGTGCTGCTGGACCTTGTGCTAACAAAAGAAGAAGAACTGATTGGAGATGTGAAGGCTGGGGGCAGCATTGGCTGCAGTGAGCATGAGATGGTGAAGTTCAGCATCCTGCGTGGGGGAAGCAGGGCAATAGGTACGATCGCAACCCTGGACTTCAGGAATCTCTTGGGAAGACATTTGAGACCTTGGCAAATCTTGTCATCCAGATGCACCCATTCCTCATCGGTCCTCATYCTTACTCAATGCACACTTGCTGAACTTTTTAAAGGAATAAAAATATTACTGACTCCTCTGTTTAAAGAATCAAAGGTCTCAGCGTTTTCAGTAGTGCTTTTGACAATGGACATGCACACTGAAAAGGACGCACTGTTTTTTCCTCTAACTGCAACCTGTTGTTGACTTGCATGTTTGCAAAGCTCTGCCCCCACCCCCCAAAAAAATCCTTATTTTATCACAAACATTGGCTTTTAATAAGCCCCRGCTCCATTCAGCCTGGGACTCTGAGTGCTATGTGATCCAGCCCCCAAAATTCTGTATCTCTTCAGAAGGAGAAGCAGAATTTCACTAGCAAGTGAGGGAAGAATATTGTCTGAATCCTTTCAGAAATGGAAACTCAGTCAGCTCAGAGGAGGGGTGAGAGCAAGATGGAGACAACCACACGCAGAAGAAGACCTAAGAAAGGGAAAAGGGGTTCTATGGYATTCACAACATTGTCAGTTTAGCCACAGCTCAGGCCATCTCCAAATATAGCCTGCTCTTTTGCAGCCCTTCCCTTCTCATCCCCTTCCTTCCCCTCCCATCCTCCTCTCTG
>NW_028185499.1:0-2186 GCF_003343005.1 Rhea americana | reverse complement strand
GAGGCGGACAAGCAGGAAGCTTCCTCCACCTATGTGCTTGTATCGTCAGGGAGCCGAGCCCTCTCTCTCCACTGTCCCTTGCTTAGTAGTTGGTGTAATCGGGAGGAGGGAGGTGGAGTGAGGGGGGCTCTTAGGGGTTGCAAATGCTGCCTGTTCTCCCAGCGCGTGTGGCATATACTGAAATGGAGACAACTCTTAACGGTTGATCACTCGGCTCGTGCGTCGATGAAGAACGCAGCTGCGAGAATTAACGTGAATTGCAGGACACATTGATCATTGCCACTTTGAATGCACTTGTGGCCCCAGGTTCCTGCCAAGGCTACCCCTGTCTGAGCATCACTTGATGGTCAGTCATCACCCCCCATTGGTGCATCGGTGACATCCCTCCCGGGGTGGCAGAGRGGAAAGTGTGCAGCGGAGGGAGGGCATGGTGGTGGTAGCAAATCGGCGGCAGCAGCAGAGCCGGGACCCTGGTGTGTCCACCGGCAGCCCTGGTCTCCTAGCTGGCCTATCCGGGTCTGTCGACTGTCCGCTGCAGCCAGCATGCCCTGCTGTGCCTGTCCTCCCCTCCTTGCCCTCCGGGTTCGGTGGCTGCCGCTGTGTGGCTGATGCAGTGTGGCACAGCTTAGATGCCTGTCAAGCCAGGAAACTCAGGAAACCCCCATTCCCAGAGCGCCCTGTTGCAGTTAGATTCCTGGGGGCCAAACATCCAGTTTGGTAAGTCAGCACAAACACAGRCACACACACAAACGCTCTTCAGTAGTAAGCAGTTTATTAGTAAATACTTACAAACAGACCGACCCGATGGTAATCTCGAGAAGGACCACTCCAACGCTTGTCCCGATCGGCTGCATGATGACAGAGAGAGAGTCGGCAGGCATAATCTTTTCGGGCGTCCCCGAGGAGGCAACGTGGTCCTCTGTTGTGCAGCAGCCTCACTCTCCTTCAGAAAAATTCCTGTATTTATGATTATTTGTTGTAGGCTGGAGTCCCGGCACATGGGGCCAACAGGTGCAGGGAGTCTAGACTAACTCCACCCCGGCTGCAAAACCGGGCTATGATACTGTGCACAAGTGCAGACTTATTTCGGGGGCCACACTGACTTTGGTGGTCGCTATTTCATTATTCTTCAGCTTCTGACCTTCATGTTGACTGCTTCTCACAGTTATTTTGTGGCTGGAAGCCACAGAATCTATACGTAAGCAACTGCTGCTCTTTCTCATAGATTTCCAAGACCTTGTTAGTTACTTGTATTCTGCTTAACACAGCAGTATTGTTCTAGACACCAAAAAGTTACAACACTGACCATTGCAACCAAGTATTGTGTAGTACAGATACAAAAGTTACAACACGGACCATTCCCACCAACTATCACATAGTATGGACGCACGCCTGCTTTGCGGAGTTCATCCTGACTGGCCCCAAGGGTGAGTTGGTCGCTGCGGTCTGGGACCTCTCACCACCACTGGCCATCGCTTGCCAGTGCCACCATACAGGCTCTTCTCCATCACTCTCCCGGTGGTGCACTGGTCCTCCGTTCCCCCCCGGGGTGGGGTGGCTGGCTGCCTGTCTCCACCCCCTGCCCTCACTGCTGCCGTTTTGGTGTCCACCAAGCCCCCTGTTCCTGCATTGTACCCACATCCGTAGCATGTGTCGAGCCACTTCTACCCACCGACTGGTGTCAACCATGGCTTGCATAGTGGTCGGCAGTGATGCTGCAGGTGCTGTAGCAGGGTGGGAGGCAGCGTGGGCCCCAACGGGTGGCAAAACAGGAAAGGAGGGGAGGGTACCATTCCATGCCACACCAGAAGAAGAGCGGAGGCAGTGGCTGGGAGGAGGAACTCAGCCCCAGCTGGTGGAAATCTTTGTGAGTGCGTGAGCGAGCAAGCAAGTATTCAGGAACCAGGCCCAGGAGAAGTGCAGACATGCTGCTTGAGGTGGGATCTCGAGGCAGAGGCAAGGGTGTACTAGCAGCCCATCTCGCCCATCTKTTGGGGAGGTGGAGCATGAGCATCCGTGCTAGGACCCGAAAGATGGTGAACTAGGCCTGGGCAGAGCAAAGCCAGAGAAAACCCAGAGGGAGCTCTGTAATGGTCCTGATGTGTAAATCAGTTGTCCGATGCAGGTGTAGGGATGAAAGACTAATCAAACCATCTAGTAGCTGGTTCCCTCCAGAGTTTCCCTCA
>NW_028185498.1:0-2251 GCF_003343005.1 Rhea americana | reverse complement strand
TATTTGTGCTTTGACTTTCATGTCTGTTATGTTAAATGGAGAATTACTGAAGCAACAGAAGTTTAAACAACTAGCAAGGTTTGACAGTAAAGCTTGGAAAGGGTGTCAAGATCTACATTTGCCCTCATGGCTACATCATGTAGCTTAAGAGGACAATCTTTAAAAAGACTTTTTTGTTCAATCTTTTTGTTACTCTTGCTCTAAAGTAATTTACTGAAGTTGCAGTTAGCTAAGTAGGAGTAAAGTAACTCATGGGTATTCTTGCTCTGTAAAATTGAAAGATGTATCCTTACGTGCGTGCATACGCTGTGATCTCTCCCTCCAAATCCAAACAGTGTGGCGCTCTTGATGCCCGTGCAGGTCACGTGCCCTATTAGATATCACAGTTTTGTAGGAGGAACTGCTTACATCGAGACAGTCTTCCCCAGAATAAATTTAAATGTGAAACTTTATTGCTTTTTTATTACAGACCATGGAATATTTTTATTGTTTAATAAAATGTGACAGGCTTTGCTGAAGAACAGTGAAGATGACAGCATTCTCTTGCGTTTAGCAAGTAAAGGTGCTAATATTTTATTTCCAGGACATGGATGAGTATTTCTTTAGATTGAAGCAGATTTAGCAATTCAATATAAGTTATGGATATTTTTTTGCATGCATTTGGTAACTTTATCGTGTTTTCCTAGATAATTTTGAAAATGATAGTTTTCAATTTTCAAAAGAAATAGATTTGATCTTTACAATGGATTCTTTATTTGGTAAAATCCTCTAAGTCAGGAATAAGGCTTTAGCTGATGCAATGGCTTTCAGTTTTTTCCAGGTGTTAATACTAGGGGAAAACACTTGTTTCCTAGACTGTGGAAGGTAGCAAAATAGCTTTTTCTTTTTCAGCCTTTTTAAAATCTTCAGTACAGACTTAAATATTAGCAGAAATCAATTCTTTGAAGCTTGGAAGTGAAAAAAGGGTGTTCTCCTTCAGAATCTTGTGTTTGGTAATGCTGCATTTGGTCATTAGAAACCTAGAGAATTTGTTTACATTTTAGTCTGAGCAATATATTCTGTTCAGCTACTAGTTGTGTCAGCCCAAACCTGCTTTTTATGTGACTAAGCCCCTTGTCCAAAATTCACTTGTCTGTAGTTAGTTCGTTCGCTTTAATAGCAGATGTTTGTACCAGAGCAAATTTACAGCAGAGTATTCTACAGTATTAGAAAGTGCTTATCAAAAACCTATCAAATCTGTCTTATGTAGTGGTGTTCTTTCCCCAAAGTCACTTCTGATGGCGAAGATTTATATATATATATATATATATATATATATATATATATATATATATATTAAATTAGTGCTATTTTATATATATGTATATATATATATATATAAATAGCACTAATTTAATATTACTCTTTAATTCCCATAAACTCTCCTCTTCTGGAAGAGGCCAAACGTACTTGCCAGTCCAATATACGTTGGAAACTTTGAGCTGGGTGGAGGAAATCTTTCTATTCCATGATGTATTCAACCACTCTCATTTTGGGGGGAATGGGTAGTTCAGAGTTGAATAACTGTAGCGCTGTACGTGTTCCGTAACAAACGTGGTAGTCGTGCTACATTGCTGCAGTAGTACTGAAATTGCAGTATTACTTTTCTTACTGCTTCTAGCAGCTTCATTGGTCAGTACTCCTGAATTCAAATTTCTGCTTTGAGTCCTATATGCTAAGACAGCGAAACGTAAGATGTCCTTTTTTATACTACTCATGCCTGTAAAATAAAAATTATAAATGTCCTAATGAATTTAATAACTATGTGTGGTTTGTGGAATAAAATTGATTTACTGGAAAGTTTTGATATTACTGTGTATAAGGCATATAATTACTATAACTGTATATATCTATATCTACATATTTGTCCAGATATACCCCATAGAGATTTGTTTTAAGGTAGTCCTGATACTCCTCATGTCAAATATTGTCCATATTCTAGCCAATTTTATAGTCTGAAATACCTCTACAAACACCTTGCTTTTTCCACCAGATGTTTTATTGCTTTACCAGATGACAGAATAGTTATTTCCTGTGGTCAGATATGTTCTTTGAATATGAAAAAGAATTGCCGATATGCCTAAGTAGGGAAAGGATTACTTAAAAATACTAGATTTGGAAAATCTCTGTCCACTCTTTTTTCCTGTCTCCTCCTCTGTTCACTCAATATCCTCATAAATTTTAATGCAATTTCCATCTATATAATACAGAT
>NW_028185497.1:0-2227 GCF_003343005.1 Rhea americana | reverse complement strand
TCCTTTCCAAGCAGGACTCACCTCCGGAACTTCAGCCTCCATTGACCTTTTTCACAGGTTCACATACAACTCCCAAAGCACGACCTGTCTGGATATCAGACTCAGAGATGAGAGCCGTGGCCAATGGCCAGGGTGTTTCTCTCCTTGGACACCACAGTGCCCCTCCACTGCACAGAAATGATGTGCTGCTCTTGTGTGCGGGCAGCCACCAGGCTGTGGCTGTGTTATTCTCTTGACCTTGGCTTTGGCACGCAGAGAGCTGTAGCTGAGCCTTGTGGGGCTCTCGTGACCCTTCTGGACCTACCTCCTCAACAGCCCTCTGAATCCAGGTGGAGAACCAAGGTAAAAATCTTTTGCTTTTCACTTAAGAAGGCAACCCAGAAGTACCTAGGAAGGAGCCTTGGCTGCTACAGCACAGGAATCTCTCTTAGAGGCAGGCCAGCAGAACAGGGGTGTGTTGATTCTGGGAAGGCTGAGGAATCTGCCTCCTTGGAGGTTTTCAGGTCTCATTCTGCAGCTGTTGGCAGAGCTGGTGCTGCATGGAGCTCTGGGGAAAGACCAGATGGCCTCTGCGTCTCCCCTCCTGTATACTTCCATAGTGCTACTTTCTGCGTGGGAAAAGAACCACGAGGCATCCAAAGAGCCAAGGGAGACACAGCACCGTAAGATGCCAGAGGCTCAGGAAATTCCAGTGTTTCCTGATCTGGGAAACGGATGTTCACAGCAGAAAGTTTTTAAGGAAGGCTTTTCCTTAGGTTCGCACAAAAGTCTTGTGCTTCTGTTTGTGCATACACACTGGTAAGATCCTCCCTCAGCCTTCTCTCCTGCCGATTGGACAGGCCCAGCTCTCTCAGCCTTCCCCGTTGGAGAAATGCCAGCCCATGGACAGCGCTGCCCTTAATGATCTCCTTGCAACGGAGTCCTCTCTTGCTTCTCAGACATGTCCAGGCCACTGTAGCACGTGCAAAGCTGGAATAGCTGTTATGCTGGACCCAACTCAGATCACTATCATTTAATCCCTTTACTGTACTTTAACATTGACAACAACCATGCCTAAAAAGCACTCTACGCTGACTACAGAAAACAACCGAAACAGAAAAGAGGACTGAGACAAGCTTGCTGTGGAAGGGGCCACTCAGCATACAGGTGCACTTTGTTTTCTGACTGCACCAAGTGACGCATCCAGACAATACTTAAAAAAGAAAAAAACATTGCGTCAAAGGCATTTTGAGTGTGGCTCAAGCTGCTGATTGATCAAGAAGCACTTCCGCACACAGCACCCCTCACAGGCTGGTGCAGTGACTGCTCGCAAGGGAACAAGGCCTTCTTGGCAACGGGGAACAAATGATCCTTGCTGACTAAGCTCACTGTTCTCACACGGCTTAACACTACTAGAGCTGCTCCTCCATGTAGAGCCGGTGGGGAAAGGGGAAACCCCCATCCCCAGGACTTAACATGCCTGTTGACTCTTCCTAGGATGAGGAAGAGCCTCAGCAATCTCCTCTAGCAAGCGTGCTCATCTTCCAGCTAAACCGTAGCTAGTGACTCCTTTTTCTGGAAAAAAGACAGTCAGCTGGTGACGTTTGGAAGAAAAAGACCCCAGGAAATTCAATGCACACCACTCTTGCCTATCAAGCAAGCAAATTCCCTCTGCTGGAGTCACAGAGACAAGTGATGACTGCTGTCTCCACAACAGGGCTGCCTGGGAGAGCAAGACGGGTCCGTGTCTACTTGCCCAGGCTTCCTTAACAGCTCTGGTGTCTCGAAGAAAATGAGACATCACCACACATTCAACGTGAATGCTAGAGAATGTCTGACTTTATTGTGCAAGCGGTTGTACTTATAAGCTGCAATCAAGCTACAGAGTGTGTAAAATCACGTGAGAGCATTTAACAGCCTATTTGGCAAGAATCCAGGGAGAGTACAACAGGAGCTCATTACAAAGTCCACTAAAACAAATCAAAAGCCACTTATCCTTCCAGAGAACTCCTCCATGTTTCACATCTTGTTTTGGTTTTGCAAAAAGGTCACCAGAAATTCTCATACTTGTACATTTCCATCACATCTGTCTTTATACCACAATTCTTCTGTTTCACTTGAGACAAGCAAATCCCACATTCTGATGTGCATTTTTCATTGCAAATGTTCACCTCTGCTTCTTCATGCCTCATCTCACCATTTCCTATGTCACACGCTCAACAGCTGCAACCACCTACCCACATATCAG
>NW_028185496.1:0-2190 GCF_003343005.1 Rhea americana | reverse complement strand
GGGGCCCCAGCGGGTGGAGGTGCCCCGGGGGGCCGGGGGGGCCGTCGGGGGCCCGGCCCTCCCCGCGCGGGGCCTCAGTAGTCGTGGGGGGGGCGCCGGTCGAGGTAGGTGCCGCGGGGGGGCTGCCGAGGCCGGACTGCAGGCAAAAGGGGCGAGTTGGGGGGCAGAGGTACCCTCGGCCCGTCCCTGCCAGCGGCAAAAACCAGCCCGGCCCCCTCCTCTCCCGGGGGCAACCCCCCCCCCCGGATCCTCCTCCCTGGGGCAAATCCCCTGCTTTCCAGGGCCCAGGGGCAAATAAACGCCCCCAGCCTTCATCCCCCGGGGCAAATACTCCTCCTCTGCCATGCCCTGGGGGCAAATTGCCCTCTTCCCTGGGGCAGATACCCATTTCCGTGCCCTGGGGACAAACGCCTTCCTCCTGGGGCCGGCATCCCCCTTTCCACCACCCTGGGGGCAAATACTCCCCCTTCTTCTTCCCCAGGGGCAAATACACCCCCCCRACACGCGTTTTGCTGGGGGGCACCATCACCCTCCACCCTTGGGGGGCAAATCCCTCCTATCACCTCCCCCTCCCCAGGGGGGCGAACAAGGCCGGGTCTCACCGGGGGGGCGCCGGGGCTGCTCTCGGGGGGGCCGAGCCCGGCGGCCAGCAGCGCGGGGTCGAGGGCGAGCGAGGCGGGCAGCGCGGAGAAGAGCAGGGGGCCGTCGGGCAGCGCCGGGAAGCCCTCGGGGCCGGGGGCCGCCGCCTCGGGGCCCTTCTCGCCCGCCGGCGCCAGGGGCAGCAGGGCCGAGAGCAGGGCGCCCGGCGGCGGCGGCAGCAGGTCCAGGGCGGGCAGGGGGACGCCGAGGGGCAGCAGGGGCACCGGGGGCTGCCCCGGCAGCAGGGAGGCCGCCAGCAGGGAGGGCAGGCTCGGCCCCTCGGGGTCCCCCCCGGGCGCCGGCGGGTGCTGGCCCAGGGCCACCGAGAAGGGCARGGTGCCCAGGAGGAGCCCCGGGGGCAGCGAGCCGCCCAGGGCCAGCGCCTGCTCCTGCCCCACGAAGGCCACGGGCTCGGCGGCAGCGGTGGGGGGCAGCGGGCAGCCCAGCGCCCCACCGGTGGCCTCCTCCCCACCACTGCCGGCCCCCAGGGCCAGGGGGCCTTTGGTGACGGCTGGAGATGTTGCGGCACCTGTGGGGGACAGGGTCAAAGCAGGGGGATCCTTGGTCACATCTCACCAGGTCCCACCACCCCCAACACGGACCCACGGCCACATCCCACCAAGTCCCACACCCGGGACTCACCATCCCCAGCACGGACCCACGGCCATGTCCCACTGTGTTGCACCACCTCCAGCACAGACCCACGGCCACGTCCCACCATGGCCAGCACGGACCCATGGCCACGTCCCACCACGGCCAGCACGGACCCATGGCCACGTCCCACCAAGTCCCACACCCGGGACTCACCATCCCCAGCACGGACCCACGGCCGTGTCCCACTGCGTTGCACCACCTCCAGCACAGACCCACGGCCACGTCCCACCACGGCCAGCACGGACCCACGGCCACGTCCCACCAAGTCCCACACCCGGGACTCACCATCCCCAGCACGGACCCACGGCTGTGTCCCACTGCGTTGCACCCCCTCCAGCACAGACCCACGGCCACGTCCCACCACGGACCCACGGCCACATCCCACCAAGTCCCACACCCGGGACTCACCATCCCCAGCACGGACCCACGGCCGTGTCCCACTGCGTTGCACCCCCTCCAGCACAGACCCACGGCCACGTCCCACCATGGCCAGCACGGACCCACAGCCACGTCCCACCACGGCCAGCACGGACCCGTGGCCACGTCCCACCAGGTCCCGCCATGCCCAGCATGCACCCATAGCCATGTCCCCCCAGGCACTGCTGCCCACGTGCTACCCGCCCCGGGCACGCTCCCCACCACCAGTGCTCGCCGCGACCCAGCCCCGCTCCCTGCACCCACCGGCGCTGCCCCACGTACCTGGGGCGCTGCTGTGGCTGGGGGCTTTTGGCTGCGGGGGGGTCCCTGAGGTGGGTTCGGACGAGGCCGCCAGCTGCCCGAAGAGGCCCAGGAGCTGGCTGTTGAAGTCCTGGCAGGCGGGCAGGAGCCCGGTGCCGGGGCAGGGCGAGCCGTCCCCGGCGGGCAGGGGGGCCAGGGGGCCGCCGTGCCCCCCGGGGC